>NW_015628720.1:1419025-1437888 GCF_001515625.1 Sinocyclocheilus rhinocerous | reverse complement strand
TCAGAATATTTGAATGATTTCTGAAGGATCATGTGAGTGGAGTAATGATGCTAAAAATTCAGCTTTGAACTCGCAGGAATAAATTACATTTTAAAATATATTTTAATAGAAAGCAGTTATTTTAAATAGTAAAAATATTTCACAATATTACTGCTTTTGCTGTATTTTGGATCAAATAAATGCAGGCTTGGTGAGCAGAAGAGAATTCTTTAAAAAAAAAAAAAACATAAAAAATCTTGCTGCCTAAAAACTTTTGACTGGTAGTGTATATATTACTTGCATCATTTTTAATACTACTACTACTAAGAAATTGCTAAATAAAAATACATCTTTATTTCAGTCTAAAACATGACTTGCTTGGTACATATACAGGTGCATCTCAATAAATTAGAATGTCGTGGAAAAGTTCATTTATTTCAGTAATTCAACTCAAATTGTGAAACATGTGTATTAAATGTGCTTGACTGGCCAGCAAACTCACCAGACCTGAACCCCATAGAGAATCTATGGGGTATTGTCAAGAGGAAAATGAGAAACAAGAGCCCAAAAAATGCAGATGAGCTGAAGGCCACTGTCAAAGAAACCTGGGCTTCCATACCACCTCAGTAGTGCCACAAACTGATCACCTCCATGCTACGCCGAATTGAGGCAGTAATTAAAGCAGAAGGAGACCCTACCAAGTTATTGAGTACATGTACAGTAAATGAACTTACTTTTGAGAAGGCCAACAATTCACTCAAAATGTTTTTTTTATTGGTCTTATGGAGTATTCTAATTTGTTGAGATAGTGAGTTGGTGGGTTTTTGTTAAATGTGAGCCAAAATCATCACAATTAAAAGAACCAAAGACTTAAACTACTTCAGTCTGTGTGCACTGAATTTATTTAATACACATGTTTCACAATTTGAGTTGAATTACTGAAATAAATGAACTTTTCCACGACATTCTAATTTATTGAGATGCACCTGTAGTGTAAAATAAACTAAGCATTAGTAAAACAAACAGTATTACATACCGAATTAGAGCAGTATTGTTTCATGAGTTCATTTATGGCAATATCATTTTTGTGCAGCTTTGGGCCTGTGTGATACCATCCAACTACTCGCTCCCTAGCTAGAATTGAAAGAAATAAAACCATGAGCTTGGACATGAGGTCATGTTCTATAACAATGACATGACAGACTCAATAAAGCATATGTATGATATCAATTCTTTACTTGTGCATAGTAAAGCAATCTTACCATTCACTTTCTTGAACATGCCGTACATATTCTCCAGGTAGTCATGATCCAGGAACCAAACTGAATCATCCTTGTCGTCCTCATCAAAAGGCACTGCCACACAATTAAAATATTACTTCAGCTATATTTCAGCTGGAAAGAAGTGCATTTTGCACCAAGAGCTGCAAACATACCAGCAAAGCTGTTGGACACATCAAGCACTTTCTTATGCCATGAACCCAGCAGAACACCCACAACTCGCTTCTGAGTGCCAACCTTACCAATCCTACAAAACAAAGATAAGGTTTGCAAAGAACACTAAAGATAGACAAATGCAACGCTGTTTTTGAAGGTATCTTCAAATGGCTCTTTGAATATGAGCTGTGTCAGATCATGTATGATACTCGAACCTAGTCTGAAAGTGTCTGTTTTAAAAGCTATGACTGTAACGTTAATAACTTGACATATGCAATAAATGTATGTATGTGTGTGTGTATATATATATATATATATCATACATTAAGTTACTTATCACAGTAGGTTCAGTATCAAGAACAGGATGATTCAACATTAGAAATGTAAAGTACATAATAAAGAAAACGCGCACAACATTTCGTGTTATTATTTCAATTATAATAGATTATAAAATTCTGGAGTTTATGTGTTGATTTTTCATCAGTGATATAATGCTGACTTATAACTGACTTGCAGTTAGTCAGATATCCGCTTGCTTCTACAACATTTTACAACAAACTTTAAATGCTATAAAGCTAAGCCGGTATGCATCACCATAATATAACATATTCAACTAAAGCATTCTTAAAATATTGTTTATTTGCATAATTGTATTTCAGACTGTGATTGCATCCAGTTAGCCTTTAGCTTGTAGCGGCTACTTTCATTGACACATAATGACAGTGAGTTAACAGTTTCACTAGAGCACCTTCACAACACTCAGATTTACCTGTTAAAATGGTCCACGACACTCAATAGCACCAAGGGATGAACGACGACCTTTTCGACCGCTAAGTCCGGCATTTTTACCCAATAAATCCGAATATTTCAAGAAAAAATAATGCTTTTCTGTTGTTCAGCACTCCAGTTTGACGGACGCTGCGCCGCTTCTTCCGCTTCTGCTTCGTATGTGGGACGCTTCAGCGTGAAGCACACGAGCGCCCAGCGGCCTGGAGGAGGAATTACACCCTGACAATCTTTAATTGAAGTCAACGTTGTGTTTTTAATACGTCAAATGCATAGTTTCTTGATCTAAAACCAAGATGAGCATTACAATATAACACTATCAATTTAGATATAATTAATGCGCAATAACAAAAATATTCAATATCCTTTTATCGGTGAATGCAGAAACATTGTAATTGTTTTGATTATTTATAACGCTCATTTATACACAAGATGGTGCTGTTTATCCTGTTTCTGTGGGAATTTTTTAGTGTTACGTTCATGCATAGGCATAAGCAGTATTTATTTATTTAGTTAGTTAGTTAGTTAGTTAGTTAGTTAGTTAAATGGAAGTCCCAGTTATTATAGTAAGTTGATATACTGTATGTACTGACAAAATTAAAAAGTGCCAATTATCCCAGCATAATCTGTTTGTAAACAGAGGCAAATAATTTACTGTTGTGATATGAATCATCTCAGAATGACCTATGATAGATAAAATGATAGCAGGGCTATAAACACTAAGGTCCTTGACCTTTTGGAAATTTGTCAAATGTAATTTTAAAGTAATTGTGATACACAAATTGAGTGGACTTTGTGAGCATGACTAACACTGCTGTGGTAGCCTACAGTAACCTGGTATTAATATGAAAGACAACTAACAACAAATCATATGGAGATATATCTCAAGACGTATTATAAAGGAGAGTTATTAATGATTATTCAATGTAGCTTTTCTGATGATCTGTCAATTATTAAACAATTGTGATCATCAGATAATCTCACTTGTTTCTTTTTCATACTCAGGATATATAATGATACAATCCTGTAATACAATTAATTAATTATTCTTTATTAACAGCTGCTTACATCATCTCCTCAAGGCTTTTAAACTATAAAACTTTCACACATTTAAAGTTTGTATGGACAAGCTTTTCTTGTTGACAATTACAGTCAAACTCTATGATTTTTTTAACATTATTTGAATTTCAGTTGATTTTAAATGCTGTACTTCCTTACATTCAAATTCGAAATGGAATTCTGTTCCTCAAAAATTCTCTGCCTCATTTCAAATCCAGGAATTGAATTGGGATTTTAAAAGCATTCTTAATTCAGTTCTGACTAGCACACAACCCTGATATTAACGTTCATTGTGTGAGGACAATAGTGAGTCTATGCTGAACATGAATCATGTGTCAGTGTCAAACGGTCCTCACAGCTCGCGTTGTCTCTAGACAATAATGGTTTAATTTTTCCCAGGAACATCACTGACATGATGGCGTGATTCCTAGACACTGATTGGGCGCTTTGTTGAACACAAACACACAGGTTTGTTTTCTCACAAAGATCCTGAACATCTTTCACTAATATAGAATGTAGGATTTTGAGATGCATCTTTTCTCACTGAGGACAACTGAGGGACTTACATGCAACTATTACAAAAGGTTCAAATGGTCACTGATGCTCCAGAAGAAAAAACAATGCATTATGAGCCTGCGTGGAGAAGATAGTTTGAAGATCAGGGTAAATTGAACTTATTTTGTCTTCTGGAAACATGCAAGTATCTTCTGTAGCTTCTGAAGAGCAGTACTAAATGAAAGAATATGTGATATTTAGGCAAAATAAGAAAAATATACACATTTTCATTCTGTTCAAAAGTTTACACCCCTGGATCTTAATGCATCGTGTTTCCTTCTGGAGCATCGGTGACTGCTTGAACTTTTTGTATTAGTTGCATGAGTCCCTCCGTTTTTTATTTTTTTTATTTTTATTTTTTTTACAACTTTCCTTGTTGCAGACGTTCGATAATGAATTCCTTTTAACAAAATTAGAAATGTCAACCCAAATCACTTTGCAGTCAACACAATTACAAAATAAGTAGGTAATTAAGGTAGGTATCCTTACAGTGATGACAAAAGGAGCCCCTTGGTGAAATACTGTCATTGAACTTTGCATGTTTATAGTTTACTGGATCACAGTAAAAAGACATTTCTACAACTTTTTTTTGGACGGGAGAATTCCCCCCAGAATTCTTTCCAACATATTACTGAATTTATTATTCTTTATCATTCAAAAACTTATCCAGGTAGGTAAAGTGATCTGAGTTCTATTAGCTAAGATTTAATCTAGCCTAATTAATCTCAGTGTTTTTATTTATTTTTTTAATTAGAAACTACAACAAAACAGAAACTTGTACAATTCTAACAAGACATCCAAATAAATAATTAGAAAAAAAAAATCGGGTTTACAATTTACATTTCAGATATAAATATACAAAAATGCAATTTGACAAGAATACGAAAAAAAAATACAACCAAAATGTCAATATTCCAATTAACTTGAACTCTTTGGCAAATTGTATCTTTACATTTTTTACTATCAATACATTGGAGAGTATCCATATACAACCATAAAAACCTTTAAACAAGGATTATAATTATTTCTTCTACTTTTATGAATAGCCTATGAAATTTACCAAATAAAATCATAAGATTTAGCATAAAGTTAACAGATATACTTTTTGATTCAAAATAGGCTATATTAAAACCAGTGTTGGGGAGTAACTAGTTACATGTAACGGAATTACGTAATTTAATTACAAAATAAAAGTAATTGTAATCAGTTACAGTTACTAAGAAAAAATATGTAATTAAATTACAAACAGTTGAAAATATTAGACATTTAGAAAAGTAATCAAAAAGTAAACAAATGTAGTCAGTTACATTATTTAATAAAGTAATTGAAAAGTTACACTACGTATTACATTTTAAGTAGGGTAACTTGTAATCTGTAACCTATTACATTTCCAAAGTAACCTTCCCAACACTGATTAAAACATATTTTGAGGTCAAATCACAACTAGCCTATAACCAGTTTTCTCTTGGACGTACAAGGATAAATCTCGCCAAAACTGTTCTGAATGGTAACATTCATTAAAAAAAATGATGTACAATTTTTTTCTGGTTGATCTAAACACAATGAGCGGTTTTCGTCAATATCCATAAATTTGGACAGAGTAAGCTCAGTAGTGTTGTGAAGTGATGACGCGTGGAGTGGGCGTGGCCGCAGAGGAAACAGACAAACTAAACAGAGTGGCGCTCGCTGGCGGAGTGTTTACACACACACACACACACACGCGCGCGCACACTACGAAGAGCACGGAGCGACGCAAACGCTTTATTTATGACATTCAGAAGTGTCACTGCCTGCTTTCTCTGCACCTGGCTTTCGTTTGTTTTGGTTTTTCGATTCGGCCAAACTAAACCATGGCAGTTTGTTAGGCGCTGCACTTGAAGAGCAAGTCCGTGTCATTTTCTTGGCGGATCGGAGGCACTGCGATGCCCTCTGATTTCACATCGCTCTTTAGCGCGGATATCGACCTCGATTCGCCCAAGTCCCTCTACTCCAAAGGTAACTCACTTTCTGCTCACTTTTCCAGCACGCTACTCATACTGTACATATGCTGCTCCGTGCAAGCGCAGGCTGTGTTCCAAAACCTAGTGCGCTGCCTACCTAGACAAAAATGCTGTCTAGGTAGTGCTCACTAGAAGTTGGGACGCAGCCCGTGTGTGATCGTCTGTGTAATGCCCCTCTGCACTGTCAAGCAGTTTTGTTGTTAGTTTACATAGTGGCTAATGGTTTAAATGGTGACCAAATAAATGAGATTGTGTGAGATGATACACACACATTGCATGTGTGTGCATTTGTGTTGTGTGTGTGTGTGTGTGTGTGTTTGAGGGGGCGGGGTGTGTATTGTAACCTACATCAGCATATCACTCTTTATTTGGTTTATAAATATCTCTGATGGAGTGAATGGCTGAGTAATATTTAAGTTCATTAGACATTCAGACATGGTTAATGAACCTCCTGATGGAGCTTGACATGTTCTACATGGCCCCATCTGCTGTGTGCCAAACACTGTGTAATAAGAAAGTATAATTGTGTAGAATATATAATCAGCCTGTTCTTTTAGAAAAAGGAGAGCAAACTTTCATCCTCATTTTGTTTTACTGTCATCGATGTTTCGTACACAATGCTTCAGTGCATGTTGTGTCTCCTTTGGTTATAGGGAAATTAACTCTTCTTATGGAAACCTTGGACATCAGAGAACTTCTGTTGTTTCACAGAGATTCATACAATGGTTGAAAGCTAAAATAGAAAGGTCTAAAGGGAGTCAATATGACATTTTTGAAGGTGTTTATGAGAAAAGCCAATGCTTGTGAAAGTAAATGTTCTTTATTGGCATTGATGGTTTCATGAAGAACCTTTAACATTCATGGAATCTTTCCAGTGCAGGTTCCTTATAGTGGAAAAAGGTTCTTTAAATTATAAAAAATGTTCTTTACACTAAGAAAAAAACAGTGATTTTAATAACTGTTTACTGGGAAATGTTGGGAACCAAAAATGGCATCGCTGTGAAAAACCCCTTTTGGAACTATTATTTTTAAGTTAATTTACTAAGTAAGTGAATGTTAATGTCTAAACCAGTCTTATTTTAGTATACAGACATATTATGCATTTGTGTTTATTTATATATATATATATAGTAATCATTTTAACATGAGTTTAGGAACTGAATAATAAAAAGGAAAAATAAAAAACTGCTTAGAATTTACTCTTTGAATTCAATATGCACTGATTCGTATTTAAGCTACAAAAGTTATTTAGGTAAGAGCAGTGAGTGATTTTCTCTTTTTCTTTTGTTCATGGCCCCAAATATTGCAAGCTGTAGCAATATGCATATTGCGATATGTACATTTGCGATATTTCGATAATTTCCATATATTGCACAGCCCTAATATATAGTATCAATATTAAGCTTTCATTTTTATGTGTGCATATTTAATTTTTATTTTATTTTTTGAAGTTTTTAAAAAATATATATTTCAGTTTTTATTCCAGTTTTACTTTAAGTAATATTGGTCTTCATCTTATTTATCTCAGTTATTTCTAATTTTCATTTAAGTGTTTCATTTTAAATGCAACTTTTTTTGTGTAATATTATTTATCTCAGCTTTATTTCAATGAACTGAAATAGTTTTTTTTTAAATCAAATTTAATAGTTTTAGGTTTAAGTTAACAATAAGAACACTGGCCTGAACAATATGAAAAAGCAGCACTTTCTATTAACACAAACTGGGAGTAGCTCAAACTCCCGCTGAAGCCCTCGCTGCGGTGGCTCAAACATTGTTCTCATACTTAGACCGTTATTATGAGCAGCTTTCTCGTGAAATACACCCCTCTCTCTGAGATCCTCTGTTGGTGCATGTTTCATTTCCTGCGCATTAGATGTTCTTTGTGTTGTTTGCATTGGACATGTCAGCCTTACAGAGAGGCCACAGTCCTAGATTTTAATTTGCCCAGTGATTTGACGTAGATTTTCATCTTATTAGATGTTTTGGTCAGTGACGAGTGTTACTGCTAGGTGTGTAGTATCCTGAATCTGGGCTTTAGTCGCACATGTTACGTAAGACAGCCTAATCTCATTTGCAATTCTTGGGAATAGTCTGCTGGCCGCCGCTGCTGTTGTTATTGTTGTTTCATAGTCAAAGCGTTGATTAGCTATTCTTGACCATTTTTTTCAGCTACACTTAGACGTTGATTTCAGTTGTCCAAGTAATGATGTGTTACCCGTTTTTCTTAATAAACGTCTTGCAGTTATACAGTTAATGTGTCTTTTTTCTGCAGGAAGTCAGTACTTCAACAAAAGTTAAGAAGCTCAAGTTCAGCTCCATTGTCAATAAAATGTATTTATTCCGATGAAAATGTACTGTAGTATGTACTGCATATGACTCTGTACATCAATATTGGCAAATGGCTTTGCTTTTTTAAGCATCATAACAAATATGTGAATACAACATTTGATATGATATGTAACACCTGTTGCGTCTCTCTAGCCAAGAAAAAGGTCTTTAGCCTGAATGTGGTTGAAGACCTCTGGTCTAGAGTATTAAATGAACAACCTCCATATCCACTTCCTCTGGCCAGATATCAGAGGTGAGCACAAGGTTACACAGTAACAGGGTTAAAAACCAGGTTAACATGAATAGTCGCCAGACTTTTTCCTTTTCACTATTTATTTCACTTTTAAATGAGATGATGACTGTGAATAATAATTGTCAAGTTAGGTTTTGGAGGATCAGATCTCAGGAGCGTGACGGTCCAACGGTGGAAGCTGGTCATTTTGCAAGGAAAGCAGAGGGACTATTTGTATAGTTTATATATGGTTATTTTTATTTTAGGTTAAAGTGTATATGTGAAAAAGAAACTTTTTACTATAACCTAATTTTTTCTTTCATTTTTTACAATTTTCTTTGAAATTAATTTAATTTATATATGATTTTTCCATGTCTTTTTTTTGTTGTTGTTATGTCTAGTGTTATTTTAAAATCTGATATACGATGATAGTTTTTGTTGATATTTTGAATTAGGATATATTTTGACATTTTCTGATTTCCTTTCAATTGTGTGTTTTTGTCATTTTTATTCGTTTTTTATATGTCTATATTTTTTTTTTACAGTTTAAGTTTTGAGTTTGAGTTTTTAGTTTTACATCTTTTTTTATTTCATTTTAAATTTGCTGTGTGTTTTGGCATTTTCTATTTTTATTTATGTATTTTTTAATCAATTAATAATAATAATAATAATAATATAATTATTTTGTTTAGTTAATGAAAATAACCCTGCTATTGACTTATGATTACTGGATAAGGATTTAAAAGAAACATTTTACACATTTTAACAAATATTTATATTTTTACATCCAGCGCACAAAGAACAATTTCTATCTGACAAAATTTTTAGATGAACATTAATAGAAAATAGGGATGTAACGATTCACTCAACTCACGATTCGATTCACGGTTTTGATTTCACGATTCGATTCGATTCACGATTTTTTTTTTTTTTACAAAATGAGATTTAAGACAAATTATAAATTAAATGTGTCCTTTTATTATTGCTTGGACAAAATGCTGCACATTTCTTAGTGAAATTGGCTCGCAGTTAATCGTTACATCCCTAACAGAAAAGGTCATATTCACTTTAGAAATTCAGTGACTTTTTAAAGATATTAATGTCTATTTTTTTTTTTCAGGCCTGTACATCACAGTTTTTTTTTTTTTTCTGATATTTCTAGATTTTCCATGATTGTGAGATCATCGTAATCGCCTTCCTAAACAGTTCTGTAGTGTGACATCTATTATTCCATGTAGTTAATGTAGTCTCTCAGTTATTATAATGTCATGAAACTGCTTGTAGAGTAATTGTACAAGCATTAGAAAGTAAAAAAAAAAAAAAAGATGAAGTCTAGCAGTACTGGCGTGAGAGTTAAAAAAGTGGAAGGGGGCTTTGGGAAACAGGCAATCTGTCTAATGAGCTTATTTAAAGTAGTTAAATTTAAATTTAAAAGTTTAAAGCCAGTTTTGTTCCCTCATTTCACGTGCTCGCTCTTTCAGTATTCCCGTCACTCTCTGACATCTGCAGTTGACCTTTTCACATTGTTGTTTCCCCTTCCGCGTGCGTCCTTGCTGTGTGGACTGGCTAATGAGCTCGTGTGTCATGTGACGGGGACGACAGCGAGGATGAGATGGAGCTAAGCATATGGCTGCGCATTCCCAGAAGGATGGCAAAACGCCCTGGAGATGTGGCTCGTGAATTTATTTTTAGCAAGCTGTTGTTTGGTATGTGAGCGGAGGGGGCACTGCTTTGAAAACACATTGTCCAGCTTGAGTGGCTGTGCGATGTGGGATTGATTTGCAGCCAAGAGTCTGATTATTTCCATGCTGCTGATCACTGTTTTCTATAGAGGCAAATCCTGTTTTCATTCACTGGATTAGCGCCCTGCGTTCCCTACATATATGTGACCCTGGAGCACAAAACCAGTCTTAAGTCGATTTTCTCAATATTTTGATTTTTTTGCACCCTCAGATTCCAGATTTTCAAATAGTTGTATCTCGGCCAAATATTGTCCTATATATAATATTGTCATAACAAACCATACATCAATGGAAAGCTTATTTATTCAGCTTTCAGATGATGTATACATCTCAATTTCGAAAAATCGACCCTTATGACTGCTTTTGTGGTCCATGGTCACATGCTATAGAGTCAATGACATAGACTGTAAGCTTCTCTATATGTGTCCAGTAAAGTCACGTTATAATGAATCTCAAACTATTTTAATATACCATTAAGTATTTTGAGATATTACATGGAACATTTTTCTTTTCAAAAAAATATTTGTCACACTAGGACTATTTTAAATGAGATCAAATCTATTTTAGTTAAGGTTTTATCCATTTTTTAAAATACTGTATGTCTATAGTTTTTAGTTTTATCTAATTTTATAAGTTTTAGTTTATTTAGTTTTAGTTATTTTAGTACTTCAACTTCAACTAAACGAAAATGAGATATGTTGCCTTGGCAACTAGCTAAAATAAAAAAAGTTAAAACATATATATATATATATATATATTTTAATGATTTTATTTCAGTTAATGTTTATTTTATTTTAAGTAATTAAGCATTTTTAATAGTTTTAGTTAATGATAATATCCTTGCTATTCACTTATGACTACTGGATAAGGATTTAAAATAAAAAGATAAACATTTAAAAGTTATAGCTAAAAGCTATTTTAGAATCTGAGATGAATAAAAATGGTAAAAATACAAAACAAAAGCAACAACAACAAAAAAGCTCCCACTTACACTTTAGAACAATTTACAAAGACAATAAAAGGAATTTAATTCACTTTTTTTATAGCCATTTCAGTATTTGGAGCATGACCTCTGTTCATCTTCGGAACACAAATTAAGATATTTTTGATGGAATCTGAGAACTCTCTGACCCTTCCATAGACAGCAAGGGTCCTTACACGATCAAGGTCCAGAAATGTAGCAAGGAGATCGGTAAAATAATCCATGTGTCATCTGGGGTTCAACCGTAATTTTACGAAGCTACGAGAATACTTTTTGAGCACAAAAGAAAAAAAAACGACTTTATTCAACAATTTGTCTCCACCCTGGTGCCATTTTGGAGAGTATCCACTGAACGTAAATTGCGTATGCTGTTTTGTGTCAGCTGCGTGACGCGGATACGTTGTTTTCGTTCAAATCAAAGCATAAACGACGTAAACCGCGTATCCGCTTGATGCAGCTGACACAAAACAGCATACGCAATTTACGTTCAGTGGATACTCTCCAAAATGGCGCTAGGGTGCTACGGAGGAGACAAATTGTTGAATAAAGTCTTTTGCGCACAA
This sequence comes from Sinocyclocheilus rhinocerous, assembly GCF_001515625.1. Lineage (NCBI taxonomy): Eukaryota > Metazoa > Chordata > Actinopteri > Cypriniformes > Cyprinidae > Sinocyclocheilus > Sinocyclocheilus rhinocerous. The sequence continues at coordinate 1,426,226 of NW_015628720.1, read as the reverse complement.
GTATTCTCGTAGCTTCGTAAAATTACGGTTGAACACCTGATGTCACATGGATTATTTTACCGATGTCCTTGCTATGTTTCTGGGCCTTGATCGTGTAAGGACCCTTGCTGTCTATGGAAGGGTCAGAGAGCTGTCCGATTCCATCAAAAATATCTTAATTTGTGTTCCGAAGATGAACGGAGGTCTTACAGGTTTGGAACGACATGAGGGTGAGTAATTAATGACAGAATTTTCATTTTGGGGTGAATTATCCCTTTAAACCACACGTCATGTGTCACTCTTGGTCAAAGTTCAAAAGCTTTGTCACCGACACATAATCCGTGATTTTTATCTCCAGTAGGTTTAAAACCAAAACCCCGGAAACAAGTTAGCATTTTAGCACTTCTGGTTACAACATCCTGAAGTCAATGGGTTTTTTGAATGGGTTTTTGGTTAAATGCCTGAAATAAGATCTGTGGTTATCACAAGCTCAAAATATTTTTTTACATTTATTCAATTCAAATGTCTGGGGAAATGTGGCCTAGTGGTTAGAGAGTCGGACTCGTAACCCAAAGGTTGCGGGTTCGAGTCTCGTACCGGTAGGGACGAAAAAAATGGCTGCCCACTGCTCCGGGTGTGTGTTCACGATGTGTGTGTGTTCACTGCTGTGTGTGTGTGCACTTAGGATGGGTTAAATGCAGAGCACTAATTCCTAGTATGGGTAACCATACTTGGCCACGTGTCACGTCACTTTCAATGTGTGTTTGCCTGACGAAGGTCTTTGACCGAAACATTTTGAATAAAGGGAGAATAACAGTGTGCAGATCTTTTTTCTATTATTTTACATTTATTCAATGACATAAAATACATCAGTAACACCCCCTTTTGATATTTAAAGCTTTTACTAATCTTGAAAAAGGCAGATGCTGACATGTGGCTAAATGGGACTACAGAGGTTAAATGTCATCATGTTGCACTGGTAAATTCACAGCCTCATTGTGTATATAATCGCACTCTTGCAAACTATTCTAACTCAAATGTTTAGATAAAGACTGAAGGAGTTGTCGGAAGTTTAATGATAGTGATGTTGATTGTGGTGTAGTTTGTTCATAAGAGATGTTTAGCTTTTTACTTATGGCAATTGTATTTAGGCTTCAGAATTCATAAAGGTTGTGTTCCTTCCATTGTGAAGATTGGCATAATGAACAAAATGTGTAAGAATCATAAACGTTTGTTGATCACAGAGCTTATTTTCTGCAATAATCCAAAAGCCAGTGGCAAAATCCTATTGTGTTTTTTGTGAAGTGAAGTGGTGAAGGGTGATGCTAACTTTACAGAAATACGTCATCACTGCAGTGCACTATTATGGAAATAACCCATAATATTACCATAATGTCAGCATGCCTTTGTTTATTTGCGTAAAATTACGGTTGAACACCTGATGTCACATGGATTATTTTACCGATGTCCTTGCTATGTTTCTGGGCCTTGATCGTGTAAGGACCCTTGCTGTCTATGGAAGGGTCAGAGAGCTGTCCGATTCCATCAAAAATATCTTAATTTGTGTTCCGAAGATGAACGGAGGTCTTACAGGTTTGGAACGACATGAGGGTGAGTAATTAATGACAGAATTTTCATTTTGGGGTGAATTATCCCTTTAAACCACACGTCATGTGTCACTCTTGGTCAAAGTTCAAAAGCTTTGTCACCGACACATAATCCGTGATTTTTATCTCCAGTAGGTTTAAAACCAAAACCCCGGAAACAAGTTAGCATTTTAGCACTTCTGGTTACAACATCCTGAAGTCAATGGGTTTTTTGAATGGGTTTTTGGTTAAATGCCTGAAATAAGATCTGTGGTTATCACAAGCTCAAAATATTTTTTTACATTTATTCAATTCAAATGTCTGGGGAAATGTGGCCTAGTGGTTAGAGAGTCGGACTCGTAACCCAAAGGTTGCGGGTTCGAGTCTCGTACCGGTAGGGACGAAAAAAATGGCTGCCCACTGCTCCGGGTGTGTGTTCACGATGTGTGTGTGTTCACTGCTGTGTGTGTGTGCACTTAGGATGGGTTAAATGCAGAGCACTAATTCCTAGTATGGGTAACCATACTTGGCCACGTGTCACGTCACTTTCAATGTGTGTTTGCCTGACGAAGGTCTTTGACCGAAACATTTTGAATAAAGGGAGAATAACAGTGTGCAGATCTTTTTTCTATTATTTTACATTTATTCAATGACATAAAATACATCAGTAACACCCCCTTTTGATATTTAAAGCTTTTACTAATCTTGAAAAAGGCAGATGCTGACATGTGGCTAAATGGGACTACAGAGGTTAAATGTCATCATGTTGCACTGGTAAATTCACAGCCTCATTGTGTATATAATCGCACTCTTGCAAACTATTCTAACTCAAATGTTTAGATAAAGACTGAAGGAGTTGTCGGAAGTTTAATGATAGTGATGTTGATTGTGGTGTAGTTTGTTCATAAGAGATGTTTAGCTTTTTACTTATGGCAATTGTATTTAGGCTTCAGAATTCATAAAGGTTGTGTTCCTTCCATTGTGAAGATTGGCATAATGAACAAAATGTGTAAGAATCATAAACGTTTGTTGATCACAGAGCTTATTTTCTGCAATAATCCAAAAGCCAGTGGCAAAATCCTATTGTGTTTTTTGTGAAGTGAAGTGGTGAAGGGTGATGCTAACTTTACAGAAATACGTCATCAGTGCAGTGCACTATTATGGAAATAACCCATAATATTACCATAATGTCAGCATGCCTTTGTTTATTTGACTTTATTTCATGTTGTTCCAAACTTGTATGGTTCTCAGAGTATCTTCTTATATGTTTCACAGAATAAAGAAATTCATACAAGTTTGGAGCAACATGAAGGTAAGTAAGCGATGAGAGCATTTTCATTTTTGGCTGAACTATCCCTTTAACTTAAAACAGTTTGTTGTGTTCTTTTTCAAACCTGTGTCAGTTTATTATTTTGAAATTGTGAGATGCTTTTGTTTCATTTTTCAGTTAACCTCGACTCTTGCCCAGTTGCATTGCTGTGATAATAGACGCGTTCTCCTTGTCCATGTCTAATGAATCAGCAGACACTCTACAGCCTTAATTAGATTGCCAGCCGAATCCTCTTATGTTATTAATGTTCTCAAGGTGTGGATTTAGTCTGAGTCCAAAGGACAAACGCACAGAGCTGAGGACTCTCTCTTACAAGATAACAGGGATGAACAGTGGGAAATAAAGGTGTTTTGGAAAGCAAAACCCCATTTTAGGATTTAAAAAAAAAAGAAAAAAAAAGAAATCCAAATAAAGAAATATGTAAAAATCTGCACTGTTTATAGGTCCCTAATTTCTGTCTGTGGGCTTTTGGACCTCACTCTAAAAAAAAAAAATCCAAAATCTTTATCAGATTTTTCCATTGCTTTTCATGCTTTCCTGATCTCACAATACAAGACTCTCACAAAGCCAAAAGTTAAAATGGAAACTTTTTCAAATGTATTATTACTTCTAAGACATGATAAACAGTTAATAAACAGTACTCTTTATTTAAAAAAAAAAATAATAATTGGTATTACACCAGGATCTGGATTTGGTCTTGACCTCCATTGCACAATGGTGGCACCAGAATAGACATATATATAATATATTATTCATGATTTTGCTTAGCTGATAATAACACAGAATTATATTAGACACATATGCTTTGTCACGTTTAAAAAGTTGTAAACTTTTTTTTTAAAAGGGACTGTCACTTACTTTCACATATTTTAAACATTTCTTTAAACATTTAATATTTTATATATAAAATATAAAATATAATAAAATGATTTTCCAGTGGTGCAATGCAGGCCCTATTTTAATGGTAAAATCAGACATTTAGCATTATCAGGGCCTATAAATCAAATTCACACACATCTTTGATTATATTCATTATATATAGTAGTGTAATAGTTTACACCTGTTATCAACATGCATTTTTTTTTGTAATCGGATCACAGGTGGTATATATAAAATACAGGTGTAAACACCACATATGGAGGTAGATAGAAACACTTGCCCATGTCGCACTTGTAAACACTCATCAATTCTGATTTCTCACAGCTGCAGTAAATCAACACCTATTGACCTTATATTGCAAATATTTATTTTTACATCAACAGTGCATATAGTCACATTTTTGTACTGAGAAATATCCCATGATGATGATATTGACACAGCTGACAGCTTTGACATGACTGTTTTGACCTTTACCAGGTTGATTTGACATATTCAGATTTTTTAAATATTTAGTTTTGCACGTAGCTATGATGTGGATGGTTGCATCTTGGTACTTTGTAATGGCTGTTAATGTGGGTCTCTTAGATGGCTTTCTCTATGCGTATGTGTTGCATTGTTTACTGTGATCTAAATGTGGAGTGTCACTCTTTCAGCGAGGGTTGGATGGCTTTGTGTTTGTGTCTGTGAGGGTGTTTGTGTGCATGTGAGGCTGTCAGTGCAGTGGCCATGCTTGTGTAAACAGCATGAATTCCTCACTGCGCTGAGGCCCTGCTTTCATCTGAGCCCAATGTCTGTTTCTTCCCCTGCTCCACCGTCCTGTGAAGCTGCTGGTAAACACAGCAGACACAGACTTGTTTCTGTGCTAAAAACACACTGCTGAGAGCTAGAGCGGCTTCTCACAAATGTCACCTCAGGTGAATTCACACTTCATGTTGCAGTTTATGTACTTCCCCTTCGGTTCTTAAAGGGGTCATATGATGCGATTTCATTTTTTCCTTTCTCTTTGGAGTGTTACAAGCTCTTGGTGCATAAAGAAGATCTGTAAATTTGCAAAGACTAAAGTCTCAAATCCAAAGAGATATTCTTTATAAAAGTGGTCAATCACAACGCACTGGATAGCTGGCTAATCAGAGCACACCTCGCTTTTCAGACCGATTAGTTTTGTAAAAATCGACGCGTTTCAGAAGGCGGGGCATAGAGGAGAAACAATAATGTACAGTATGTGGAAAATAATGTGTTTTTTTTACTTTAAACCGCATAAACACATTTCATTACACCAAATACACAAAATAATGTTCTTTTTAGCAGCATCATATGACCCCTTTAAAACAAATATGCAACATTAAATATAGAGCAGGTAGTGTTTGCATTATTTTTATCATGAATTCAGTACAAAGTATACCACATTTCTAAGATTCAAGAGGTCAAAGGTCATGCTCAGATAGTATAACCTTGTGAAAAAAGTATACTTCAGCATGCTTTTAAAAAGAGTATTTATTTAGGAAATAATATACTTAAATGTGAAATGATTGTAATGTTTTCAGAAATGTAATTGCATGTTAATTGAATATACTGTAAATGTACAAAATTGCATACAAATGTAAATACATGATATACAAGTTTTAATAGATATGTTTTAGTTTGTCATAAATGCTTGTCAGTACACTTGTCAGTACATTTTCAAAAACTATAGAATTATGAAATTACACAAAAAGATGTACCTAAGTCCTACTTAAACACTCAAGCTGCATTTAATATAAATGCAAACAAATAAACCAACTTTCACTTTTTTAAAGTGTTATTTACGTAGCCTAATAAGTACTCTTAAAAAGAATGTGTATACTTTTTTCAGAGATACCCAAGGCACCCAAATGACTCCAGAAGTGTGCACTGATATAGAATCAAAATTCTTTTGTTTTTTGAATCCTTCACTGCTCCGACATCAATTTAGCATATGGATTTCCATCGAGTTTGAATTGTATTGTCCTTTTTGCATAATCTTTAGTACTGTGTGTACCATCTAGTACACGAAACATTTTGCTGACAAAACTTGATAGACAGCAGGTCCATGAGGAGGACATTCTGAAGACACATTTCAAATTTGTGTGTTTCTTTTTTTGCCAGATATGAGTGGCCAATATAAACAGAAACAGACAAAAAGTGGAAACTTGGCAAACTTCATCCACTTATGATGATAGGAGGCGGCTTTATTCTTTCCTCTAGTCTCTGTGTCTGTGGAAAGCTGAATAGAGGTTGGTTTATCTGGCTACACAATCAGGAAAAAGGCCATTGAGAACCATCCTCATTCCCACATTCAATTAGCTCCTCTGGCAACGTCCCTTGGATCCAAAGCACCACAGAAATATACAGTACACAAATACAGTATAAAGGTTCTTTATTGGCATGGATGGTTCCAAGAAGAACCTTTAACATCCATGGAATCTTTCCATTGCACAAAAGGTTCTTTAGATTATGCTTTTCACGCAAAAAAAATGGTTCTTTAATGGCAAACCCCTTTTGGAACCTTAATTTTTAAGAGTGTATGGAATGGAATACATTAGCCTACATGTAATGGGAAGCATGTGGTGGCACGCAGAATGAAACAAACATCCTCCTTACGGTACACTCCGTTCCTCCACCCTGTCCCAGGTTGGTCTGTAAAGTCCCTCTTCATGCCTGCCTCAAGGTTAGGCCATTGTTTAGGCCAGCGCAATTGACACTAGACTAATAATGTAGCTGGTTTGATAGTGTTCTTCTGGCTTCTTCTTGGCCATGTTTTTTGTTGCCCTCGGATGTTCTCATTATCTATTGCCCTCGTGGGACGGGGCAGACTACAGCGGTCCAGAGGTTAAACGGATGAAGTGGACGCTGGCTGTGCTATCACTTAATGAAACAGCATTCACTCTCTCTGCTTGGACCCATGTTAGAGCACAATGTGACATTTGTTGTCTGACTTTAATAACTTTTTTTCTCTGAATGTGTGACTACAGATTTTGCTTGCATCTCTGTTTCATCTATCAGTGTTCTTGTGCTCTGACCTTGACTATTGTTTCTGTTAGCATTTGTTAAAAAGATCCTTTTGACTAAAGCATGAAACATGAAAACGATCTCTTAAAATCTCTTAAATCTTCTTTAGATCTCTTAAAAAGAATTTAGTCATTTATTGTAAAAATCCCATGTTCATTTCATCGTGACAATGAGTTTGATTGATGGTATCACAATTAGGGATATGCCGGTATCAAATTTTCATGTTGCGATTAATTGCTAATGCTTTTATCACGGTATACGGTATTATCACGATATTGAAATTTAGTTTTAAAAAAGTGCTGTCATAATACAGTATAACGGGTTTAATAACTTTTTTCTTATAAGAAAAATAACTGACCATTTAAATGAAATAAAGCAATACAGAAAAATGTATAAAGTT
>NW_015628720.1:1409679-1419015 GCF_001515625.1 Sinocyclocheilus rhinocerous | reverse complement strand
ACGCAGCATACAGCGGTGTTGTGCATTTTGACCAGTTGATGGGAGAAGTATTCTTAAAATGCATTCAAAATTCTGAATAACTTGTAATATATAATTATTCACGGTATTTAGAAGAGCCCAGGATAACAATATCGTGCATATTCACTACCGTGATATTTCGCATTACCGAATACCGGCACAAGTCTAATCACAATTTAGGACAATGGTAAAAAGTAAAGATGTACTGCAAGGTGTGATGTGACTGAGATATCATATAATTTTCCTAACATGTAAATTGTAAGTACTTAAATGACAAAAATTATGTGCTTAAAATTGAAATACTTAAATGAAGTACTCAGAAATGATACCACTGATTGATCATGAAAACAAAATAATTGCATGACATGACTTTTTTAAAATTCCAAACATTTTGCACTGATTTAAGGTTTAGTAAACTATGCTCAAAAAGAGCCCTCATTTTTGTGTAGTTATTTATCTGCTTACAATTACATGCAAATTACTGTCTAAATATAATTTCATCTGTGGCCTAAATGAAATTAGCTCACATAATGTAGCATATTTGCTTCAGTGACAGTAAGGCGGTGGATTTCAACCAGAGGACCAGGAGTCACAAAATGATTTATATTTAAAAATTAATTAAGCGCTAGAAGCCAAAAAAAAAAAAAAAGATGTACACTGAAATCATATTTATTTTCCACCTCAATAAATATATATTTTTTTGTTGCAAAAAACAAATCAGAATCTTTAATCTTACAGAATCACAAACTAAATTGTGTTTAATTTCTTAATAACATTTCCAGTTTTTCTAAATAAAAAAGTTTGCAAACAAGCAGCATTATCATAACTACAGTAATTCCGTCAGAGTTTGGGTGACACTTGATTAGTTTCATAACAGATCACTTAGTATTTTGGCTTGTAATCTTAGATGTCGTTTTGCTCATGACTTTCTGTTGCAAAATGCAGCGATTTGACGTTAAAAACATCTTTATGATGGATTTGTTTCTTACAAATGCGTAGCTTTTTTTCTTCACAAGAGGTTAATCGATGGACTGGAGTGGCGTGGATTATTTGTGGATTATTGTGATGTTTTTATCAGCTGTTTGGACTCTCATTCTGACGGCACCCATTCACTGCAGAGGATCCATTGGTGAGCAAGTGATGTAATGCTACATTTCTCTAAATCTGTTCTGATGAAGAAACAAACTCTACATCTTGGGTGACCTGAAGGCGAGTAAATTTTAAAATTTAATTTTTGAGTGAACTATTCCTTTAAGCACTGATTTTTGCATCCATATGAAAACTTTATATAAGACAGTTAACTTCATTTTATCTATAGGACATGTTAATCATGTCATATAAGCCACACATACACACAGTTTGATTAACAATATAAATGTACACCTTTAGACAAGTTCTACTTTGTTATCTCTCCCTCTGTCTGGGTTGGTAGTCCTTGCTTTAGGGCAGCAACAGTTACTTTATTTTTTCCTCATATAGAGCACCCATTTAAATTTCCCTTTACCACCTACTTAATGCTCAGAATACTTGGAGATGTAGGCTGCGCTTTGCTCCTGGTTGCTATGGTGCCTTCGGCAGCAGGCAGGAACAGGTAATAAACATTTGTGGAGTTTTATAAATGATTCCCAGCTTGAATCCCTCTTGTCCTTTGAATGGAGATTTTTACCTTGTAAACCTTCAAAGGCACTGTCTATATCAGGTAGGGCTGCACAATTAATCAAATTTCTAATCGCAATTACAATTATGGATGCCACAATTACGTAATCGTTCAAAACGGCAATTAATCGTTCAAAGTCCACTTATGTTATTCTGCGTGCTTAAGAAGCTATCAAAATAGGGGCAAGAACCTTTTGGGGTAGGGGCATGTTTGTTTTGGTGATTTCAAATATCAACATTGGCTACCAGAAATCACTTACTCTGCCTTTAATAATCGCAATTACAATTTCAAGGGAATAATCGACAATTATGATTTTTGTCATAATCGTGCAGCCCTAATATCAGGTGCTAGGACCCATTTAAGATATTAAAATACTGTGCATTGCTCACCTCTGTTGGCTTGCAGTAAAATCACATTTTTGATTCTGGATCTGAGGAGTGTCAGAACTCACTGATTTCAGGAGTCCTTACATTTATGTTGAAAAAATAGTCAATAATTGTGCTACTGAGAGTTTTATGTGTTAAGTTGTATTTCTAATAATATTTCAATAAAGTTAAAATCATTAGGTAAGATAACAGTTTTGTTAACACATTGTATTTACATATCAAATATTATTATATTATTTACATTTATGCATTTTGCTGACACTTTTATCCAAAGCAACGTATAAAAGGGGAACACAAACAATTTTTCTAAAAGCCAACACTTTCCATAATATGTCAGGTTTGTTAGACAACTAAATTAGGAAGTAAGCTAGAGAAGAGGAGAAATGCAGAGAAATAAATATATCTTATAAATTAATCTAAATCTAATAAATAACAATACATATCTTAGCAAACATGAAACTAGCTTGATACTGAATCTTCCTGTCAAAACATTAAAATGTCTCGCAAGGTCTTGGCAAATGACCAAATGCGGTGATCTGATTCATGCAAAGCCCATCAATTCATGAATAATATCAAGTTTGGTCCTGAATATTAGATAGGTAGCATGACTGGATGACTGAGTCTGAGCATTAATATTCATAGGCTCAGTCTTTCTATATTGTCACATACTCCTTTGGAATCTGTTTCCAACCTCTGTTTCCTCTGTGATTTGTGATAGTTCACATTTCTGCTTGACAAGCCTCACAGACACTTCACAAAACCTGTTTAGCTAGTTAAATAAAGCAAGAAGATCAAGCCAAAAAGCTAGCAAGAGGAAAAGCACAAGGGGCTAAAGGTGGAAGGGGTAACGGGGGACTTGAAGGGCCAACAGCCAAAAACACTGGCACTCTCGTGTAACCCAGGGCTAATTAGAACAAGTGCCAAGAATCTGCAATAGTGAATGAAAGTGTGAATGAACTTGCAGAATGTGTTTTTTCCCTTCTTTTCTATTCCCCTTTCATGCACAGAATCATGCATCTTCCTTGTGTGGCCAAACTTCTGTATTATGAGGATTAGCACCACTGGCCATGATTTTATTTAGGGCTGTATAAATGAATGAATGAATGAATTAATGATTTTTCTGATAAAAAGTGTGATTGAGATTTAAACAATTTTGCCAAAAAGTTTGATTATATGTAAATAACTACCAAATAAATAAATAAATGAATGAATGAATGAATGAATAAATAAATAAATATTTATTAACCCTTTAACTGTCACTCACATTTTTGAACACAGACGTGAAAGTGCACTATCCAAACTTAAATTTTTATAATTCATGAACGAAAATATTTTGTAACATGATATTGATGTACCATTTTCATGGTAATAATGCAATGTTTGATTTTAAAATGGGTTTCAAAGGATGAATTTTGAGATTTAAAGTTTTCAATTGATATATAATTTCTGATGATTTCTAAAGTGTGATAGAGAAAAAGGCAATGAAGAAGACTTTTTTTGACAAAGGTCAGAACTCCTGATATGATGTAGATTTTTGAGGTGCACTCTTGTCATAAATTAATCTATTACTTTTCCTACATAATTTTTTTACAAAAACATTGGTAAAATATCTATTTAGGAGTCTTAGACCTTTCCAACGATATATAGTTTGTCATGATTAGATTAGGATTTAATTGTAATATAGTGAAGTAAACTTAGGCGTCCCACAGAGGGTACGGGTTTAAACAACATGAGAAACTGTTGTAATATTTATAATTGAAAAAAAAAAAAAAAATTGAGTATTTAAGAAATTATATTTTAGAGTACTGTAAAATTTAAATATGTCTTACATATTACATTAAATACATATTTAATATTACATTAAATACATTTCTATGTCTGTCTTAATTTGTTCATTTTTCAGCTTGTATTTTAGTGGAAAATAGCTTCTCTTATGTTTACAGCAGCTGATTTATTAGCACTTATAATTAAAAGGTTGATGGTTGGTACATTATATTATCACACTTGATAATGAATTACAAATGAATTACAGTGATATTTCACCCAAATATAGTATGAAAAAGAGCAACATGAAGATTCTGTAGATTTTTAATTTTTTTGTGTGTTACATGGAAAAAAAGCAAATCTTCTGCGTGTAATGGTGCGTTCAAGTCATGTCGGATAGATCGTATTTACGAGTTGAACGCACATGAACGCCACCACAAAGTCGTTATTACGAGTGGGAAACTCGAAATTTTCTTTAAGCCCCGAGTTTCCGAGTTGGGGGCGTGTCAATGAAATATAAAAAATGCAAAACACACCTGATGCGAATTCTTTGCTCTTCATTTTCTATAAGCAGAGTTAACAGACCCTGTTGTATTTTCTTGTAATTTATTAAAAGAAGGTACACCGCCATCTTGTGCCGACTAAACTGACTTGAACGCACCTGACGTCGTAATTACGACTTGTCAACTCGTAAGTACGAACGTCCCAGGAGGACTTGACCGCAGCATACAACAACACAAGGAAGATTAAATGACTGTGAACTATCCCTTTAATTCAGTGCAGGTGTGTTTTGGCTTCAGATCTAGTCTGAACAAGAAAGGAGCTGGAAAGTGAGAAATTGCTTTGTAGAAGCAATGAAATCATAATGTTTACCGAGTTAATGATATTGCTCTTTGTTTTTCTTTTCCCTAGTGAAAGAAAAACTGTTTTGGGACATGAACAGCAACCACTGTGTTTTGTTTGTGTGGGAAGAAACTATGCAGCAAAATAGGAGTTTTCTCTCTTAAAAATGAGTGGAAACACTTAGAAACAGTCCAGGTACTGATTCTGCAGCCGCAGTCTTAGCGCATATTTTCTGTCTATGTGGTTGGCAATCTGTTTACTTGAAGGGCCCTGTGCACACGGCACATGTTCCTGCATGTGCAGACCAGCCTAAGACAGAAATTGGTAATGGTTAAGCAGGGAAAGAGCAGGATTTGGGCACTATCATGTCTTATAAGTGATTCATGTGTTTTTGTGCATTAGAAAAACCTATTGATGTTAATTGGTACCAGATGCAGTTACTCAATATACGAGTAAGAGCAAGAGTTTTGATGATCCAGAGGCGAATTCCATACAATGCTATTGATCTGCAAGTTGGTCCTTCTTCATAAGCAACATGCCATGACAAGTCTGTAAAATATCACTAAACCTTCACTATTAAAGCTCCAGAAAGATGCAAGCTCCAGAATTGAAATAAGCCTACAGTATATGAAAAGTGTATGTCAAAGTAACATGGTACTGCCATCTGATACCATACATTTTGAGACATGCTGTAAATTATAAAAGGGAAAAATCAAGGTATATTAGCGTTTTCCTCCAGACAATGATTGGAAACAATTTGGAAAAAGTAATGGTGGTTGCGTAAGAGAACTGTGATGTTTTTGGTCTCAAGGCCTTTAAAATCCACTTTCCTAGGCTTGTTTGAGTTAGAAACAGAGAGTGTCTGTTGGTTCCCGTCTCGCCTCTGTAAACTGTGTTCACATCATAGCCATACTGAGAATTTGCCTTTACCTGCCCCCATGTTTGCATCTATTTCAGGCCGTATAAGAGATGCATTTGTTCTCAGAATTTAAGAGGCCTCTAAACACACCGGTGCTTTTCACACTTTATTTTGAACAGGACTGCTTGGCATCTTTTGAGCACGAGGTATTATAATATACATGCAGATGGAAAAAGTGTGAACATATCCAGACATACTCAGATCTGGAAAATCATTTTTTTTCTCCTATGTGCAGAGGCTGCTATAAGTAAATCATATGTAGATAGTAAACACTGTGGCGTTCCACAAACATGCTGGCTTTGTTGGAGCGGTTTAACATGTCAGCCTTGTTCAGCCAATGGCGTGACTTGGGGGTGTGGTTACCTGTTTGTCTGTGTTTGGGAAACCTGTTTGTAAGCCATTACGTTTTGCGATTCCATTTGATGCCACTAATGTTTAATAGGTCAAGCCTTTATACCAATCATTCAGCTGATGGAAAAAAGTCTTTCAAACAATTTCAAGTGGACAAAAGACTCAGTGATTGTAAAAACTGGACAATACCTAGAACAGGGTTTCCCAAACGGTGAACCCCTGGGGGTTTGTGAGTTAAATTAAAATTGCAATATCATGCAAATTGCAATTATCAAATCGCAAAAGGCTGCAACTTAGTCTAATGCGTTGCGTGTTTCAGTGTTCATTTACACACAAGCAGCTCATGATCAGGTGTTTTCAGTGTCTCGGAACGGCTCGGTTCACATTAAATTCTGATCTACAAAAACTCATCTCTGCATGTTGCTTATTTTTGTGGACCTAAGTTGGTAACTCTTTAGATTAGGGAACACAATATTCTCTGTTATCTAAGAGTTTTCCCTCAATAAATTTGCTGCTTATTATAGGTAATAAGGTAGTTTAGGTATGAGGATAATATGGTCATGCAGAATAAGGCATTAATGTGTGCTTTATAAGTACTAATAAACAGCCAATATGCTGGTAATATGCATGCTAATGGACAACTAGTTAATAGTGAGAATTGGTCCTTAAAATAAAGTGTTACCCGTAAGTTTTCAACCTTTTATCAGTTAATTTGTAAACCTGTTGTCAATTATACTAAAGGTCTCCCCTGCAGATTTCTGCCAAAATAAAAGCTTGAAGGTTTAACATTTGAAAGTGAAGCATTATAACTTGCAATGTAAAATGTCGAATGACTTTTTATTTTAAAATACAATAAAAATGTAATCATATTTTATTAATATTATTATTAAGATAGACTGCATTCCTAAAAACAACAGTGTGGATTTTCTGAGACACTATCACAACTAAAAAGATGTTTGAGTCCAATTTAAAGAGTCCAGCTACAAAGTCAATGCAAAGACTGTTTGTTTTTAACACTCTTCAGTCTTATTTGGTGTAGCGAATCAGCTCATTCATGCGGAAATATGAATAATTAATCATAACTAGTTATAATTAATTATAAATATTTAGATCCGCTGTAGATATTTACTTGACCTCTCCTGGGCCTTGTTCTCAGACAACTTGGCACCCAGTATGTTTATTGGGTGAGGGGTCTGTGAACGTTTGTTAATCTAATGAATAATTGATTTGTTAAATCAAATGAAAAATGGTGTGTCTGATTGGTCCAGACGCTACATTGGTTTCTAGTAAAAATCGAAGCCAGGTGTGAACAGCCTTAAAAAGCAACTATTTCTATTAGCATCAAAGTGTGGCATTCTTTATGCCTGGATGTTTCAGCAGCACCAATATGAGAGGTTTAAGTGTTTATCACATTGCAGTTCAAATTGCAATTTCAATATACAACAAAATAATGAATAAAAAAAAATGTTTTTTAAACAAATTCTGCCGCCTAATGCTATGAATCAGTAATTAAAAAATAAAAACAATTAAAATAAAACACTAACAGAAAAATTAGAAATATTTTATTTGTTTAACTGCATGTCATGACCTTCTAACATGACCTTGAGCTTGTCTCTGGACAGATGGGTGACGGTTATATTCATTTATTTATTTATTTTATCCATTTTTTGTGCTTGATATGGCCTGACTGCTGGGATCAGTGAAAATCACCTCTCAACTTCTCAAATCCCTTGTAGCAGCCTAGTTTTCAAAGTTGTACTCATCAGAATAGCGAGCAAGGTTTGAAGGCATTGTGTTCTTGTTCTGTTAAAATAACCCACTACAATCACAGAGCAGTGACTAAGGCCTCTGGCATGCCAAAAATGGTATTTATCACTTACTATTGGTGTAAAATAAGCAGTCAGGACTGTTTCCATGTTGATGGCCAGGCCGTGTGGGGTTCAGAAAGACACTGTATACCTGGAATTGGACTGACAGATGTAGATGACTTTTATGGTCATGGAAAAGTACTGAAATAAATGTTGTGCTGATTATCACCCCTGCCTGGGTGATAATCCACTTGAAATGAGATATTGGAAATTTGCTGCATATATCAGTTGCCACAAAGAAATCTGTGCAAGGCTATTTTGACTTGCTGTGTTTTACTGTGTCTGAGATAGGGCTGGACGATATGGCCAAAATTGATATCATGGTATATTTCTTAATTTCGGTCGATACGATATAATTCCGATATCGATATGAACACTATTTATCTGAAATAGAAATCTTTTGTATATTCAACGAAGTCAAACGGCACAAATAAATCAATGTATGGGAAACACTGGTAATGTATATCAAAATATCGGAAATGTGTTTAAAAATCATATCACCGTTATTGAAAAAAATTATATCGCGATACATATTGATATTGAATTATTGTCCAGCCCTAGTCTGAGACTTAATAGATTTCTCTGTCTGATTCCCTCTAGAATCGGTATATGATCTTCTTCCGAAAGAGCTGCAGCTGCCGTCTTCTAGAGAGCAGAACGCAGCCGCTATGAGTCAAAAAAGTGGTGGAGAGGCAGGACCTCCGCCGCCGACGGCTGTCGCCACAGGTAAGCTTTGTTTTCGTATTTTAAACCATCTTTTCTCTCAGATGCTGAAGACTGGAGCTAAGGCCTGCATCGTGATGCATATTCACCTGCCCACATTTTTTGTGGTTGATTAATTTGGTTCAAGAAAAATGGTCTTTATATGACAGGTGGTTTGAGGGGAGGGTGTGGTGACATCAGAGGTGGAGCAAGCTTTTGATAAAAGTTAACAGACAACTAACATTTCTTTTTTTTGGAGTAACATGCACCGAATGCAATGAATTGTTCACAATAGGACCAGAAAATAGGGACGTTTAAGCACAGAAAGCTGTTTTAATGGTAAATATTAAAATAATACTCTGTTATTTAATCAGGAAAATATATCTGATTGCATATAGATTGGGTTTGTGGTCTAAACATAATCTTGTTCCTTTGTGATGTTGGGCCTTGCTGAAAAAAAAATATAAGGAAAACCATCAAAAAAAATTATTTAATGTGGGGAAAAAAGACATTTCAGAGAAAACTAAACTTTTATTGGGGCATCAGAGTAGCAAATATTTTTTGCAAATAGTAATTAAATATCAATATTTAATTACATTTAAATCAAAAGCATTTTTTAACTTGGTATTTAACATACTCAACATTAAAGGGGTCATATGATGCTGCTAAAAAGAACATTATTTTGTGTATTTGGTGTAATGAAATGTGTTTATGTGGTTTAAGGTTCAAAAAACACATTATTTTCCACATAATGTACATTATTGTTTCTCCTCTATGCCCCGCCTTTCTGAAACGCGTCGATTTTTACAAAGCTCATCAGTCTGAAAA
>NW_015628720.1:1382968-1409160 GCF_001515625.1 Sinocyclocheilus rhinocerous | reverse complement strand
TATGTGGGGTGTGTTAGAACGAGCCGTTTTAGGTAGGCGTGGTTGACTCTTAACTTTCATAAAGAATATCTCTTTGGATTTGAGACTTTAGTCTTTGCAACGTTACAGATCTTCTTTATGCACCAAGAGCTTGTAACACTCCAAAGAGAAAGGAAAAATTGAAATCGCATCATATGACCCCTTTAATAATAATAATAATAAAAATAATAATAAACACATAAAAATAATTTTGCAAGTCTTACTTTATGAAATTCCATTTGGCCCTCCGGCATTGTTCTAGCTTTGTGAATGAACATAATTGGTTCAGTGCCTCTTTAAGTCCCAAATTTCCAATTTTGCTCAGAAAAAGCAAAAACAAAACAAACAAACAAACAAAAAACCCTGAAATTAATTTAAACAAACAAACACACATACATACAGACATTAAAATAAATAAATTAATCTGTTTAGTATAAAATCTGTTTGGTATAAAATTTACAGTAGGAATTTTTGATTTTTGGGGGTATAAAATTCCAATTTGCATTAACATATACAAAATGTATTCTCAGAAATTCTATATACAAAACATATTCATGTATAATGCATGTATAATTGGCAATCATTACAATTTCTCCTGACTTGCATTGAACACTGAGGAAAGAATCTGTCCACAGTGAAAACACACCTCAGAACTTTTATTTTGAGTTCCTATTTGTACATTCAAAATGCAATTCACTTTAGTTTCTTTTACTCTGCTCCTTTATCAAAGTGCCCAGGTTTAGGGTGAGTTTCTGTAAGCCAGAAGTCTGTTGCCTTTGGACATCTGTACCTAACTGCAGCCAAATGCGTCCCTCTGACGAGGCAGGACATGCTGGCTGCAGCTGAAGGAAGGTGACGTATTTTCCAGCTTAAATGAATTTCATTGTGGGATTTTAGGTTTCACGGCAAATTGGACTTGCTTATTCTGGCTATTTTCTCTTCTAGTTTAATTCATATTTTATTTGTGTATAATTTTATTTGTGAATGTGTTCTTAGCAATTAAACAAGTGCTCTGGTATTTTCCATTTGTTTGACCTGTTGCTTGGCATTTGTTTTTCTTTGTTTGCTTATAGTTTTGTGTTTTTGTTTTGTTCATTGTTTTGTTTTTGGTTGGTTTGTTTATTTATTTCTTTGTGTTTATTGTTTATTGTTTTGTTTTGTTCTTTTGTGTTTTGATGTGTTGTGTTTTGTTTTATATTGTTCTGTATCTACTTTTTTGTTTTATTTTGTTTTGTGAGGGACGACTCTTTTGCCACATTCATTGTCTTCCCGCTGTTGAGTGTTAATATTTTGGGTTCAACTGTAACATCGTCTTGTCGCTAACCCTAGCCTTTTATTACCTTTATTGTCTTCTCTTTTACACTGAATAATAGCAAAACATACATGCAAGGTATTGTTCCTTTCTCAAGATAACTTTTCATGTGGTTTTCATACAACCTGTGAAAAATAATGGGCCAGTAAATAATTTTTAATTATAATGTAAAGTAAGGTTTTTAATTTAGTTTGCCCATGTGTTTTAACGAAACATTCTAGATGTTTATCTGTTCATCGAAATTGATATTTTGAGGCTCAACATATAAATTAACTGGAATATACACTAATGGTCAAACGTTTGGAATAATTAAGATTTTTCATGTTTTTGATAAGAAGCCTTTTCAAAAGTATCAAAAATACAGTAAAAAAGTAGTATTAATAATATTAATTTTCCCTTGTAGAATAAAAGTCCTTTCTTTCTTTCTTTTTAAATCTTACTTTCCCCAGACTTTGGAATGGTAGTGTATTACAGTTATAATACAGTTGTATAACAAAAACTGTTTTCAACATTGATAATAATAAGGAATGTTTCTTGAGCAGCAAATCAGCATATTAGAATGATTTCAGAAGGATCATGTGACACTGAAGACTGGAGTAATGATGCTGAAAGTTCTTTTAAATTGTAATAATATTTCAAAATATTACAGATTTTACTGTATTGTTGATCAAATAAATGCAGCCTTGGTCAGCATAAGAGACTTCTTTCAAAAACAGTAATAAATCTTAATTATGCCAAACCTATGACCAGTAGGGTACATAAAAACTATATGCTGCTCTATGCAGATTAGTTGGTTTTGCCCCTCTCGGTGTTCTACCCCCAGCCTGCCTCCTAAACTCAAACTAATCTCTCAGTCTGTCGTGGGACCCTCTGATGTGACCATGGGTCTCTCTAATCTCTCTTGAGTCAGGATGACTTTCTTGACCCAAGTCATGATTCTGTTACTATTATTTTTAAACTTTTTTCCCCGTCTAATTGAATTTAAATGTTTATTTTTCTTCTGAGATGGAATCAACTGCAAGAATTCTGCTGCCTAAATCAATAAAAGTGTAATTCTCTCACTGCAGGAATGTGTGTCTGTCCTCCATTGGTGAATTCAGATTGCATTTTAGTTTGGCTCCTCGGGGGACCCCTGTTGGCTTGTGTAACAGTTTCTATCAATAGTGAAAGCTCTGAGGGCTCAATATAACACAACGCACTCAGGTTGCTGTGTTAAGTTGGCCATTTGCCGAGTAAAGAGTACAGTGCAGGCCAGACTAATGAATCAGAGGGGGTCTTGTAGCTCTGACACAGATTGTCCAAAATTGAATATACTATCTGTTATCTAACTCTGGTTTATCATCTAATGAATATGAATCTTTTGACTGTTAAGTTTGTCTAACCTGCATTTTTCCATGTTAACATTCTCAGATTCCTATCAAAGTTGATGTTACACTGGACTTCAGACCCACTGTACATAGAAAGTTGATTTGCAGCCACTTTTAGCCACCTTAAATCGGCAGAAGAGACAGACGCTGTGTGTTTCAGCGTCTGTATTGTTGCACGCCTGCCAAGAGGTTGCAACATGATGCATAATGAAAAACTCTGGCTTTGTAGTCCAGGGTTTCAATTAATAATTAATAATTTCAATTAATCAACAATTCTGCACAAACATAGGAGCAGATGACTCAAATGTCACTGTATCAGATGTCAAACTGGCAATACGTTTCTCCCTCGTCTTGATGTGACAGAGAATGAAAATAAGGATGGGAAAATAATCAGTTTTACAAATATTAGAATTTTTTTGATGCATATGACTCATATGCTAACCTCCAGACATATAATATAAAGATCTGAAAAATGCATTTTATGCCTTTGACTCCAAATCAAATGGTTGAAACTCATACATGTCACACCCACAGTTGATTTGGTTCAGGAAGGACGATTTCAAAATATTGAATAGACAGTGGTTTGTGGTTACTATTATTGTCACGTCAGACAGTATTTCGCACATGGAAAGATTTCTTCCTGATTTAATTATGTATGGCTTGACCATACTTCCTGTGCATGCAGGTGTCCTCATGTTTACCATGCCACATTTATGCAGCAGTTTGATCCATCCCATTAAACTAATTAATTTAAACTGTTTATGTTGTGAGACACAACAACAAATCTAATAAAGGATGAGGATAAGGCATAAATAGCAAGGAAAGTATAAATAAAGCTTATCAGTTTCATGTTTTGGGATAAATGCTGAAGGTGGATGCAAATCATTCTCTCTGATTAATGTGTGAGTGTTGTTTCACTTGGTGTTAACAAGGTTTTGTTACTGTTGCTTTAGAATCGTTGTTGTTATCTGAATCAATTCTGTTTACAGGTCTTGTTTTTAGACCAGCTGTGTAGTGTAGAAACTGAACTATTGTGGCTGCATCCTTATGATTTGCATATGAGCCATCATGGTTTCATGGTAAATGGTGAGGTCACATTATATAGTGCTTTATAGTATACTGTTTTAAAGCTTCACATTAATGAAAAGGAAATCATGAGGTTTTTTAAAGAGCACATTCTGAGATAGCAACATACAGAATTTGAGTTTGTTTTATAAGGAGGGGTGTCAAGCTCACCCCATTGTTATTGTCATTCAGTGGACTCAATATCTCATTCAAATTACATAATTCATATTGTATTGGTTCATAGGCTTTTTTTCAAACAAAGGAGCCAAGCTTCACAGGTAGATATGATAAACAAAAGCTATCTTTTTTTATTTTTGTATTCAAGCCATCTGGCTGTTTCTGTGATGCTCTCGTCTTGTTAAGTCTTGGCAGCTGTCAGAGTTTGGCTGTGTGGTTTGGTGGTTGAAGAACTAGATTACTGAAATGTTGGTTGGTACCACCCATGATGCAACTCATGAACCATCCCAGTTTTGCAATCAGATCCTTTTGGTGCTTGGCCTCAAAGCACTTTCATTTCATCCATTTCACCATCTTGCAGTACAACAGATGAATGTTAAAGAAATATTGTCACTGTTATAAGGTTTAAAGAGTTAGTTCACCTACAAATGAAAAGTGGATATTCAACAACATCATGTTTGAAACACAAATGAGGATACTTTTAAAATTCTCTCATTTTTGCCCATCATTTTGTAATCCATATGAGTCAAGCGGTTTAATCTACAAAGTCTTCAAAAGAGAGTTTTAAGTTAGGCTTTTATTTACATATAAACATTTATCATGTGCATGTGCAAAAAGCTCATAAAATATGGTAAATAGAAGCTAAACGTGCTTGCTTAAAATGAAAAAAAGCATTAAATTGTTTATGGAATTCTAAATGATATCTGTTCATTATATAAAGCGATCATGTTTCTTCGGAGGACTTTGATTTAACAGCTCAATGAGTACAATTATGATTTTTTTGGGAGAACTATCCTTTTAATAAGTTGTTTTTCAATTTCTTTTTATTCTCTAATATGCACATTTATGCGAAACAAACAAAATGATTGAATAGGTCTTATAGCACAGACAGGATTCATGTACCTTCTTTAAAACTACTGTATGTGAATGCTTTACCTCATCCATTTGTTTAAATGAGGTGTGGATGTTGTGGTAATTTTCAAGGCAAATTAATACAGAAGGCCATTAGATGCACTAAAAGCAAATAGAATTGAACAAAGCCTTCTTCATTTTAATATATTTTAATGGTCAGCTTTTATTACTCATTGGTTGTCTCATTTTCATTTTCAGGAATTTCTCTCTGAAGCAGGGAGTGTCTGCATACAAAATGCTCTGCAGTTTTCTGCTTCATAGGTCAGACACTGGTTTATGTTGTTTCTGTGGCTATGCTCACTCCCATCAAAATTTGTGCAAATTTGTATAAGAATTTGCTTGCATCATTTGACACATCTGGATGAGAGATGTAGACCCTCAACTGGAATAAATATTGACGCATATGCCATGTAGACAGTTTTTGAGGGTCATATGCAAGAGCTCATTTACTGTAGATTTCCAATGTATGCTTAAATAAAACCCAAGACATGAGAGGATATTATGGCTGTGTGTAATGTCTTGGAGAGTGATGTCATGCAGTAACTCTACATGAAATGCTTGTTTTTCTTTTTTCACAGATGTTATTCAGCATGATCATTTTGCTCCCGTTGTTTGTTGATTCATTTCCACAGCATTTCAACTGCTTTTTGTCATTTACCCTAATGATAGATAATGCTCTGTCAAAGATTAAAAACAGCAACTATTGGAAAGAAAAGATAAAAAGCAATCATGAGAAATGTCTTGACTTGACTGGGACTGTTGGCTCATGATGATACCTTGTCTATGCCTTTATTCACTGATTCTGATTGTACACACTGCAGATGCATCGTCCGCCTCTTCTGCTATGAGCATGGGAAGTCCTCGCAGGGCTTTTCCCACCTCTTCCACCTCAGCTTCAGAGCGGCTCGCCGTGCATGAAAGCAGCACCCAGGGAGATGTTAGCAGTCGAAGAAAAGCAGAGGTTCTGGCTGCAGAAAACAAGCTTTCCGGTCGAGAAAAAGGTGGCCAGCAGACCCAGCAGCAACACCAGATGACACCCTCCAAACGGCCTGTCCTCAACATCTCGCCTCCACCCGAGGACCTGTTCGATGAGAGCAACATGTCCTGCCAGGATGAGCTGCTTCTCGACTCGGAGCAGAGTAACAGCATCTGGATGGAAAACTCGGTGTCCAACTTCAGCATTGTGAGCTCCAGCTCCTACAATGACAACACTGAAGTGCCCCGCAAGGCCCGCAAGTGCACCCCGCGACAGAAGCCCGGGCCAAAGCCGGTCCCTGCTGAAGAGGCCAGCATGGATGTCTTTGATGCAGATAGTGCCAAAGGTCCACACTTTGTGCTCTCGCAACTTGGCCCAGACAGCAAGACCTGTTCCAAAGCAAGGTGAGTCATTTAGTATCACAGTACACTTTGGGCCTTATGGCATTCATAAAAACTGAACATTAGAGACAACATTAAGGGAATGTTCCGTTTTATAATTTTGCAAGAATTATAGGAATGTTAGGAATTTGAATGTTCTCAGAACCATCTGAAACAAAGTAGTAACATTTAAAAATGTTAAAAGAAAGTGGCCTTAACTACTATGTACTAAGTACATTTATATTAGTCATTTGATACAATGCACTTATTTTGTACACACGTTTTTACATTGTACTTATATTTTAAAAAATACCTACATGTAATTACATCTGTAATTAATTTCTGTAATTACATGTATAATTACACTGTTGACCCATCCCTTACACCTTAAGCTTAATATAAAGTGGGACAGAATGGCCAAATAAAATGATTCAGAAAAACGTTCCAAAAACGATGTTTAAATGATGAACGTTTTGAGAACGTTATTAAAAACCAGATCACTTTGAATGAACATTCTATTAACGTACTGAAAGAATGTTTGTTCATAACTTTGCTAACGCTCCCATTAAGTTATGAAAATGTTATTTCTATTTCATATTTCTTCATATTTCTATGAATATGAAACCAATATGTTCCCTGTTATCTGGGTTCGTGCAAGTGTGTTCACACATCAAATAGACGTCTCTGAGATGTACATGCGGTATCAGGGAAGTTTTGCCTTTATGTTCCGAGATATAAAGTACAAACGGGATTATATGACATGGCTTTTAAAATCTGAATAGATTTTAAAACACTGGGTATTGTACACCTTTGGTGACTTTGTAAATAGTTACAAAAACTGGGCATCGTGCACTAAATTCTACACTATTGAGGATCACACACTAGCAGACATTCAAGTTGTTCCAAAGCGCTACGAACTCATGCAGAAACATTGCTAGGAGGCACATGACAAACAAATAAATAAATAAATACAATTTGGCTCAAAATATCATATGTTTGAGCTCCTTCGACTGGATTAACTGGAATTTTCTGTAAAAATCTCTCAACTCCGATGGCTGAAAATCTGCAATCTGGCTCTGACTTTTGGTAACTAATTTGGGCAAAAATTATGTAGTATTTTCCAGCCTCAAGTCAAACAGTTATTTGAAGAGTTAATGGTGACAGAAATTTTATTTCTGGAAAAATTAAAGGTCCATAAACCGCCATTAAAGTAGCTTGTAACTGATGTTCACCATCTTTGTTTCATAGCTCTGATGGACCACAAGCTTCTGGCCTTAAAGGTGGGATACTGTCTTGTCAGTATCCTCAGAAAAGTGAAGGGAAAGAACTGAAGATTGTGGTGCAGCCTGAGACTCAGCATAGAGCGCGTTACCTGACTGAAGGCAGCCGTGGGTCTGTGAAAGACCGAACACAGCAGGGTTTCCCTACTATCAAGGTGGGTAACACACAGTTATTTAAACCAGAATAACCTAGAGCAGGTAAGAAGGGTACTATTCATCCCTAGTAAAAAAGTAATAGTATGAAATAAATGTATTTTAAATACAAGTATAGTTCAAATCTATTAACATATTTACTAACATATCACTCGAGACTTACTGATATAAAAATTATAATAAAATGCTATTTTGAGTACTACTTGTGCACAATGCACGTTTCTTAATATTAAACCTAAAATGTGTTTTAATGTCACTATTGATGAGGATTGTATGATCTTTGAATAAGCAAGAGATTTAAAGTGCACCTAAAGTATACTTGCAATAGTTCCACTTAGCACAATAAAATATACTTCAGTACATTAAAGTGCATTAAAGTACAATATTAGCTGTTCAAACTTAGCAGACTTTAAGTATACCCATTTAGGATACCAAAAGTATAATTGCAGGGTATTTTTATTAAGTGCATAATGTCATGTAGATGTATTTGTAGTATACTCCGAATGAAATAAATGTATTTCAAATACATTTTAGTATATTTATTTTTCACTAGGGATTTCTTTATGTGGATCCTTACAATGTGGAGGAAAAAACTGAGTGCCAAGTCTTATGGTTCTTACTTTTCACTGTTGATAAAAGGATGCATGTTACTCTGTTAACCGCAAGTTTCTTGATCCTCGCAGCTCGAGGGTGTGAAGGAGTCAGTGGTCCTGCAGATTTTTGTGGGCAATGATGCTGGACGTGTAAAGCCCCATGGCTTCTACCAGGCTTGCAGAGTTACAGGCCGTAACACAACCGCCTGTAGGGAAGTGGACATCGAAGGCACCACTGTCATCGAAGTGCCTCTGGATCCCAGCAGCAATATGACTCTGGCGTATGTAAAGACATGTCAGCTTCGTAGAATTGCGTCAGACTTTCGAGCTTTGCATTCAGAGGCTGTAGTGACCAAATGTGGTTGGAAGTATTGATATTGACAATGACCAGCTGACGTTCGGGTGTCTGTACAGTGTTGACTGCGTGGGGATCCTAAAGCTCAGGAATGCCGATGTGGAGGCCCGTATTGGGGTGGCTGGATCTAAGAAGAAGAGCACCCGTGCCAGACTGGTGTTTCGAGTCAACATCCCACGACCGGATGGCTCTGTGCTCACGTTACAGACCTCTTCGTCTCCCATACTGTGCAGTGAGTGGCTTTGGGTTATTCATAGCATCTCCCTGCTGGCGAGCCCAGCTGGTGCTCTCATCACATAGGAGAGGTAGGGATTAGAAGGGGGTTTAATGAATGTTTATATTATTAAGGCCATAGAGCCAAAAAAAAGAATGAATCCAAGGCAGAGCATCAGGTGCCTACTGAAGAGAGCTACTAGGTTTGTGGTGAATTGCACTACTTCGTTTTGAAATTGAATTTCAGTGTCACCAGCAAGTAGAGGAGTATTTCAGGTTGATTGTAATTTAAGTTCTGCTGACACCATCTGTAGCATTCTGCTGATTATCACAGGAAATGATTTTGATTGTGTTACTAAGGACAGAAAACACATTTGCATTAGGATTCTAAAGGAATAGTTCATCCGAAAATGAACTTTTGTTGAAAATTAACTCATCCTCTCAGGCCATCCAAGCCTAGATGTTGATGAGTTTGTTTCTTCATCTGAACAGATTTGGAGAAATGTAGCATTACATCACTTGCTGAGCAATGGATCCTCTGCAGTGAATGGGTGCCGTCAGAATGAGAGTCCAAACAGCTGATAAAAACATCACAATAATCCACAAGTAATCCACACCACTGCAGTCCATCAGTTAATGTCTTGTGAAGTGAAAAGCTGCGTGTTTGTAAGAAACAAATCAACACATTTTTAGCTTCAAACTGTTGTTTGCGGCTAAAGTATGAGTCCTCTAACCATAATATTGTCATAATATAAGTCGTTTCATCTGAATCAGGAGAGAAATATGCACAGATCAAGCACTGTTTACAAGTGAAAACTGTTCTAAACCAATATGTTGGCGGATTTTGGTGGGGGTTGGATGTTTTCACTGGATGAGGGGTTATTATGGATATTTTGGCCCAAAATGATGGTTTAAATAAATAAAAAAAATGTCATAATGATTAATTTGCTTCATACAAACATGCAGCTTTTCACGTAACAAGACGTTAAATGATGAATTGGAGTACCGTGGATTATTGTTATGTCTTTGTCAGCTTTTTGGACACTCATTCTGACGGCACCCATTCGCTGCAGAGGATTCATTAGTCTTAAAGATGTGAAACTCTTGGTGTAAAATGCTGAAGAACAGTTAACACTAAAGTAAATAATGCAGACACAATACAACTATGTGTATGTTCACGATTAATTGCAATTAATTTGATTATCATGTAATTCATTTTTGATTCAGATTTTTAATCGATTGACAAGTTTATACTAATTCACTTATAATAAATGAAGCAATTGTACCACACCATTAAATAGCAAAAATGTGAAGCTTGCCTACTTACCATGCATTACCAGCATAATACCTATGTTCCTTCATGGTTTCCATGTATGGATACAAAGCAAAAACAACCAGGTTTTTCACTAGCTGATTTGGCTATATGGCTTTGTTGACCTGCACATAATGTCAGATGTGCGGAAACTAAGTATTTAGTCATAGTCTGCTGCACAGAAACGTTGTTACCTGGCTGTGTATCCTAATGGTCGCTTTCTCTCTTTCTCCGATTGGTTCTGTTTTTATAGCCCAGCCTGCAGGAGTACCTGAGATTCTCAAGAAGAGCTTGCACAGCTGTTCGGTTAAAGGGGGGAGTGAAGTCTTTATTATTGGAAAAAACTTTCTCAAAGGAACCAAGGTCATATTTCAGGAGAATGCTTCAGGTATCTCTACATGTTAAAAAGTGTCATGCCCTGTTCTGTGCAGATTTCCCTGCACTGTTTAACCTCTGCCTCTTTGACTGCAGCAGACGATAAATCCTGGAAGGCAGAGGCTGACATTGACATGGAGTTTTTCCATCAGGTAAGCTATAGCATCTGCTGCGTCTATTATTTGACTGTGTGGGCTGATCAAGCACTGCAAAAATAGAGGCAACTTTGCACGTCACAGACTTTGGTGTCCCCAATTGTTGCCTGACATGAATATGGAAAGAGCGGCAGATTAATGACCTACATAAACAAACAGTAAACAATATGGTTTTAGTTCTTTTTGATTAAGTGTTTTGAATATATCTGCTTTTGCAATGACACTGCAGTGATCTTTGTAATTGTCAGTGTTTTGCAACAAAATGCATGGTCTGACATCCCATTTGATTTGCAGGTGATTTGAGTGAATCATATCAAATTGTCTGATAATCTTCTTTGAAGTCACATAAAGTACACAAACCATTAAATTGTGTATATACCAGACACCAGTAATTGTTGCTCATTAATGATGTTATGAGCAAAATAGTCAGATTCAACTGCAATAAGTAAATAAATAAATAAACTGTGCATTTTTTTTTCAATCTTTGACTTTTTCACCTTTTAGAATCACCTTATTGTCAAAGTCCCTCCATATCAAAATCCAGCTATCACATCTCCTGTATCTGTTGGTATCCATGTTGTTACGAATGCTGGACGTTCCCATGATGTTCAACCATTTACATACACTCCAGAGCCAGGTCAGTGCAATCTCCATTGTAAACATGACTCTTAATCACAACAGGTTTGCTAAAAAAGTGCTTCCCAACCCCGTTCCTGGAGGCACACCAACAGTACACATTTTGGGTGTCTCCCTTATCTAACCCATCCATATCAGAACTTGGAGTCTCTACTAATGAAGAGTTGAATCGGGTGTGTTTCTTTTGGTAGAGTTTGAAAATGTATACTGTGGGTGTGCCTCAAGGAACAGGATTGGGAACCATTCATAAAAATCACTGATCTAGAAACATGCTTTTTTTACAGTTGTCGATTCTTCTGTGAAAAAGGAAGTCTTGCCTCCAGTGACACCTTGTTGTTTTGAACAAATGAAAGGTGAGCAAACATCTGTGTCTATTAGCATTACGTAATATTGCTGAATGACAGACATGGTTATGTAAGTGTCACTGGCCCCGTCTTTTGTTTCATATAGTAATAGATACTGCCTTGATGACGCCAGTTTTGCCTCTTGTTAAACGAGAAGAGGTCACTCCAATGGAGGTCTCCAGTAACCCCTCGGCCTTCAAGGTTTGTATAAATCATGAGACAGAAACCACCACAATAAATCAGTCCCTATTTCCGTATATTTTGATAAATGCCTTTGTTATCTTGTTTGCAACCCAACAGACCTCTGAAGTCATCAGTTCAGCCCAGCAAGCCTTAGAGATGAGTGCAGAGATCTCCACCAATAACTGCAAATTTTCCAATCCGCTGGCACACCAAACAAGAGAACAGGATCAATCTCAGAGCTCTGTCTTTTCCAGCAAAGAACCATTCAGCACCATCCAGGAACAGAGTCTTGCACCCAGTGGCTCTTTTCATGTGCCTAATAAATCTCTCCTCCAGCAAGGAGTTCAGCCATTCCTCTTGGAACACAGAGAGAGTCTTGGACAGGAGAGGACAGGCAACAGTGGCGGTTCAGTGGTGGGGCTCTCCCAGATTGATGACAACTCGCAGCAGCAGCTCTCACTTCTACCTCCAGATGAGGTCGCACAACTGGAGCAGGCCGTAAGGCAGCTGCAAGCGAAGGGATTCTGCAACATCCATCTCCAGAGTGAGAATTCACTGTCAAAACAAAGACACCATCAACTTCAACAGCAGCAGCAGCAAATCCAACAACAGCAGCAGCAAATCCAGCAGCAGCAACAGCAAATCCAGCAACAGCAGCAGCACATCCAGCAACAAGAGCAGCAAATCCAGTTGCAGCAGCAGCAACACCAGCAGCAGCAAGCTTTGGAGAACCTTCAACATCAGCTCTTTCAGCCCCAGGTTCAAATCCATTGTAGTTCAGAGCAGCAGAGCTCCTCCCAAGGTATGGTTCAGAATGGAAGCTCTCTCTTCCAGCAAACCCCATCACAACAACAGCAGCAGCAGCAGCAGCAGCAACAAGCATCCTTGTTTCAACAAGCAACTGACTTTCTTCAGCAGCAGCCCAGTCATTCCTCGCCTTCTCTGTTTCACAACCCTACAGCCATGACCGAAACCCAAAGCCCTCAGGAGGCTCTTTTCCACACACAGAAGACCTCACCCAATCAGGATCAGGTCCAAGCTTCGCTTTTCCAAAGCAGTCTCACGGTTCTCGGTGGGTCCAACGTGTCAGCGGAAGCTCAGCCCTCTGCGACCAATATGTTTCTTTCCCAAAATGCCATACCAGGTCAACTTGCTGTTAACGCCGGCCAGCCACAGCAACTGGCCTTTCTCACTTCTATGCAGACATCTTCTCTCGAGGCACCATCTGTATTTCAGACTCCACCCCAACTGTCCCCCATTCAGCAAGGCACTCCAATGGAGCAGCAACAATCACCACAGCGAGCCCAACCTGGCTCCATGTTCCAGAGCATCTCCCAATCACCAAGCAAACTCCCCCCTGGTCAGCAGCAGCAGGCTAGTCTACTCCTCGGATCCTTAAGTTCTCCAGTGACACAAGAGCAAACCTCCAACCTGCTATTCGGTGGCCAAGTCCAGATAGGATCAATGAACAACAACAGCCTAGCTTCTCCAGAACAACAGAACACTTCCCTTCCCTTCTCTCAGGACGGCATGGTTACAGTCAGGCAGCAGGAGTCGTCTGAACCCATGACATTTCAGGATCAAACTACTATGGTGGTCAACCCGTCCTCGAATAAGCCCATCTTCCAAGACCAGCAACCAATGCAGTTGGCACCAAGTTCTGGTACAGCCCCTTCCCAGTCTGTAAACCTCTTCATGGCCCAATCCAGCATGCAAGGGGGTATGGCTTCTCAAGAACCCCTTTTTGCACCACAAAGTGATGTAACCAGAATTCAGACTAGCACTTCCTCTCCAGTACAACAGCCTTGTCAACTCTTTCAGACCACAATGAGTGGAAGCCTCAACCAGCCCAATCAGAATCAGCAGCCAGACCTGTTCCTCTTTGAGATTCAGAACGGTTAGTCAATATTCTTGAACATACTTGCTTGTATGACTCATAATTCAGTGCCGTAACTAATTTTAACGTAGGGCTGGACAATATGGCCAAAATTTATATCACTAAATATTCAGTTGATACAATAGAATTCTGATATCGATATGAACAACATACACAGTAGGATATTTGAGGCACCTGGAAACCTAGAGATTCCCCAGAGGCAGTCTGAGGAACTGAAACGCTGCCTCAAGTCTCTCTTTTATATTTACAGTGACAGAAAGAGAAGATCAGGACACATGGGATGATGACTGCAGTTATGCCTGAACACGATTTGTAGACACCCCACTTTCTCAGTGAGCTTCGGATAACTTTGTGATTTCTATTTTTAACTGTTTAACATAATCAAGAATGCTAGTCTGCAGTGAGATCTTTATTTTCAACACTTTTTGTAAACAGTCATTAATACCTTTCTGTCTCGGTGCACTTGAGTATCTATAAGCTATTTTTCTTTTGTAAAACTCTTATGCAGTCAAATGGGGAAAGAAAATATCTAAGTGAAAAATGTGTTTGGTCATTTTCCTCCTAGTACTTTATATATGTTTTCAGTGTGACTCGTTGACATTTCATCAAGATGTCTATCTCAAACCATGTTTACTGTATTAATAATTCTAGTGTCTTTCATCTCTCTGGACTTCGATTTAAGACTAATCCGTATAATACTATACCAATTAGAAATGTTCATTCCTGCTTTAAAAAAAAGCAGTTATCAGTAATCTGAAAAACAAATCGCTTCTTATATTTATGTTTGATTATGGTTTACATAAGTCATTTCTTGCCATCTCATTTAGTTGGTGTCTGCTTTGTTTTGCATGTCTGAGTGTCCTATACACATGCATATGTGTGACATATTATTTTATGATAAAACCTCTAAAAGTGTGTCATTATTAAATTTATTCTTTTACTGATTCTAAAATAATGATAGTTTATGCTTATATCATTCTGTGTCCTTGTGATGGGTTGGGTTATTTTATTTGCCAGTGTCTGGTACGCTGTAACAAGGCCGATTGTTTTTATTGGCAAATCAGAAGGGAGTGTCCAACCAGTATTATCGACAAGGCATACATTAAATACAAATGCTGAATATGCTGGAGAAGCAACCCTTTATCTTATGTAGCGGAAAGAGTTTTTATCAATTCTCAAATGTTATAGCCAATAAATAGCCATCAGCATGTCAAAATCAAAGCCCATGTTTAACCTTTGATCCTAATTGGCCATTTTTGTGGCTCAGGTGGTTTGTATATTCGGCTATGAAGTGAGCTTGTTTTGAATGTAGAGAAACATTACGTGGGCTATATATTTAAAGCTTGTGAATGTGTTCTTGCGTCAGACGTGACGTAAAGCTGCCAAACTAGTTTGTGTGCTCAGAATAGTAGGCTGATGTGAAGTTAGTTGGCAGATTGTCTTGTTGTTAGCATCAGGATGAATATATACATTATGAGGGAGCTGTTCTCTGTAATGTCACAGAAATGGCTCGTTTGAGCCTGCTATGGTATTCAATGTCAAATTTTTGACCGTTTTTTTGCTCAGAACCTTGGGTAATTTTTTTATGCCTACTTTTTAGTAGACTATTTTATCCTCTTCTATGGAGAAGTTGTGCTTGAAGGGTGCTCTCATATATCTCTGCATGGGGAAGAACACTTTATATATGTTTTCAGTGTGACTCGTTGACATTTCATCAAGATGTCTATCTCAAACCATGTTTACTGTATTAATAATTCTAGTGTCTTTCATCTCTCTGGACTTCGATTTAAGACTAATCCGTATAATACTATACCAATTAGAAATGTTCATTCCTGCTTTAAAAAAAAGCAGTTATCAGTAATCTGAAAAACAAATCGCTTCTTATATTTATGTTTGATTATGGTTTACATAAGTCATTTCTTGCCATCTCATTTAGTTGGTGTCTGCTTTGTTTTGCATGTCTGAGTGTCCTATACACATGCATATGTGTGACATATTATTTTATGATAAAACCTCTAAAAGTGTGTCATTATTAAATTTATTCTTTTACTGATTCTAAAATAATGATAGTTTATGCTTATATCATTCTGTGTCCTTGTGATGGGTTGGGTTATTTTATTTGCCAGTGTCTGGTACGCTGTAACAAGGCCGATTGTTTTTATTGGCAAATCAGAAGGGAGTGTCCAACCAGTATTATCGACAAGGCATACATTAAATACAAATGCTGAATATGCTGGAGAAGCAACCCTTTATCTTATGTAGCGGAAAGAGTTTTTATCAATTCTCAAATGTTATAGCCAATAAATAGCCATCAGCATGTCAAAATCAAAGCCCATGTTTAACCTTTGATCCTAATTGGCCATTTTTGTGGCTCAGGTGGTTTGTATATTCGGCTATGAAGTGAGCTTGTTTTGAATGTAGAGAAACATTACGTGGGCTATATATTTAAAGCTTGTGAATGTGTTCTTGCGTCAGACGTGACGTAAAGCTGCCAAACTAGTTTGTGTGCTCAGAATAGTAGGCTGAGGTGAAGTTAGTTGGCAGATTGTCTTGTTGTTAGCATCAGGATGAATATATACATTATGAGGGAGCTGTTCTCTGTAATGTCACAGAAATGGCTCGTTTGAGCCTGCTATGGTATTCAATGTCAAATTTTTGACCGGTTTTTTGCTCAGAACCTTGGGTGATTTTTTTATGCCTACTTTTTAGTAGACTATTTTATCCTCTTCTTTGGAGAAGTTGTGCTTGAAGGGTGCTCTCATATATCTCTGCATGGGGAAGAACTGTAAACGGGAACTGGAAAAAGCGTTTTATTGTATATTTAATTGTTATTTTTGAATATTTACTCTTTCACCATACCTCTTTTTTTTAGAAAATATAAATTTTTGTCTCAAGAATTTCCAAAAATTTGAATCAGTGCCTATAGATTTAAATTAAAATGCATAATTATGACATATTTCATATGTATTTTTGTTTCTTTTTTTCCGTACAGAATGTCATCTTTTAAAGAAAATAATCTGTGTAACCTATGTACTATTGTAACATCATGGTTAGGCTGCACAGACATTGTTGAGAGTCATGCATCATAATGTGATTCAGTTGTACATTTCTGTTGTACTTTCACTATTGAAAAAAGGATATCATGGTTCTCCACTCTGGATTTTTAGGGGATTTAATAACTGGCTGGTCAGAACTAGACTTCCTATAACGATTTCATCAATCTTTTGGGAAATACAAGCCATAAAAACAAGCATTGCTCCTAAAAATTATATTTTGTATGATTCTTGGGACCAATTATAAATTATTTATAGTTCAATTATGAAATCTAAACATCTGTTTTGATTGAAAATACATTTATAAATTGATTAAAAAAAAATAAAAAAAAATAAAATGTAATGGGTAAAGTGTGCAAGTGCGATATATCTGTCCTTTGGTAGTCTTTTTCTTTAAAAAAATAATAAAAGTCACAGTTCAATATTGCAAATGAGGCTTTGCATATCAAAAATTGTTTCATTTATTTGTAAACTGAGACACATTCTTCCTACTCATCCCAGTCACAAAATCTATACTAAACAATATGCCTCTAAAATCAATTGATTTTTATATTGGTTGACATATACAGTACCCTTTGGCGGAGGAGCGCGGAGAACATGGCAGACGGAGCTGTTGTGGATGGAGAGAAACTCAGCAAAAAGTACCCACATTTATAGCATTACAGCGCTTAAACTGATTCTGTACGAAATAACACTCAAGATAAGTTTGCCTATGTGTATTATGTGGCTTATCGCGTCCGTCGTGATAAATGTCTACGGTCTACAGAAAGCTAACGGCGTGTTCGTTTATGAGAAGTCCGAGTCATTTCCGTGACCCTGTTCGTTTATAAGAACCGTTCAAAAATAAGATTTAGCGATTATTGTACGTCGTGACTGCGTAGGCTTATCTTATTGTGGCTTTTCTGCTATTAGGCTGTTAAAGTAACTTATTTTTTCGGTATTTTCTCGGTTCACTCTAAATGCTTTCACTTCTCATTACAAATCTGACGCAAGGTGAATGCAGAATACCTTGCGAGCATTACAGTAACTAACTCTTTCAATTTCTGCAATATCTTTATAGGCATGTCACACAAGCAAATAACAGTATGCTTATGCTGTTCCGAATTCGGCGGAAGTACTGCTTTTATTTGTGAACCGATTATAAAGTGATTCATAGAATCGATCCGACTCAAAAGAACGAATCATTCAGAGTCAGCTGTGTTTGTCAGGTAACTGTTAGCACCTGTCAGGACGCATATGTGTTATTATTCTAGAATGCGAAGCATAATTTATGCATCTGTCCCTGTTCATTTGAAGAAAAAAAAACAACAACGATACCAAAATATTTTTATGATAGTGAATACTAATTCCAGAGTACCATAGTATCACCATACAGTACCATCCGTAAAGCACATTTTGCTAAGGGTGCAATGAATCTGACCCTGATTTTTCTTGATTCATCAAATAGGACGTTCACATCATGTTGACTCTGGTCAGAATATGCAGGCTGCAAGCGTTCAGGCCGCAGACGTTTGCTCTTCCCAGCTCACAAAACCTGCCTTTGCTTATTGAAGGAAGTCGCTGGAGAAGTGGCAAAAGGTTGGTGGTGTTTCCATTTAATGCAAAAAGCGACCAACCTTTTGTCACTAAAAAAAATTGTGCTTGCTAAAGGCTTCCACATCTAGATGTGCAACACCAATGCCTGTAGTGTTTCTAAGCACGGCGACTGATTTTCTTTCTTATATGTCCTCAGTGAGCTGAAAAGGCGCATGAAAGCTGAGAAGAAAGCAGCTGAGAAGGATGCCAAGGTCAAAGAACATCAGGAACAGAAGGAGACCAATGACAAGTCGCAGCAAAATGCATATGGGGCCGATGAGGAAACCTTGGACCCAAATGTAAGTTGAGTATTGATTATAGAAGTCACATTTCTGGCACATAAATTCAGAATTAATTGTAACTAGGGTTGGGTATCGTTTGAATTTTATCAATTCCGATTCGGATTCTGCTTAACGATTCCGATTCTTATCGATTCCCAGTTTCAATTCCAATGTGGTAAAAAAGTCAAACATTTAGATATCAAACATATATATTCTGTGTGTTTTTTTTTTTTGTGCAAACATTTAATTGCTGCTGAATACCATGAACAAAATTCAGCAGGCTGCATAAAAACTGTACTCTATTATGAGCTGTTTGTGTGCAAAATAGAGCTGCAAGATTCTGGATAATAGGCTTGCCGCGATAGACGGTGCTGACGGTGATACCGGTGTTAAGCCGCAACACCGGTTGCGTCACTTGCCCACCGCGTCACCGTCCCCCACCGTGTATTTTGGATTTTGAAAAGCCTGTTGACTTTTGCCGTTTATCTAAGGTGATTTTGGAAGTTTTTTTTAAACATTCGTTTCTTATTTAATTGGTTCCACATTGTTTGCTGATTTTTACTTTATTTAAACTTTGTCATTTATTTATTTTATTTGACATCAAGGTGTATGCCGTGCCTTCAAGCTTTCTTACTCGTTTTGCTAATAAACGTTCTACGTTTCTTATTTATTTGGTTATATATTATACATGTTTACTTAGCCTATTTCCGGTTTTTGTATACCTATTTAAACTTTATGCAAGTTATTTGTTATTTTATATTAGGCATAGCCTGCCCTATAGCATGGTGTATTTGTATTTGTTTTGTTAATAAAAGTTCTATATGTTTTATATATAGGCTAAAGTGAGTTTGACGTTGTATTTTGTTGTTGCATTCAAGCAATTGACGCCGAACTGCCGCTAATTCAAAAGTGAAAGTAAAATGAGCACGGCGCTTTTAAGCTATTTAAAAGCAACGAAAAGAGGGAAAATTCAAATAAACTAAAAAAGAACAATTGCTTTACGCCGAATTGCCGCTATTTCAAAGTGAAAGTAAAATGCGCATGCCGCTTTAACAAGCTATTTAAAAGCGAAGGAAAGCGAGAAAAAGAGGGAATGCCCCGCCCCCGCGGTGATACCGGTATTACCGGTGTTGTCACACGTCGATTAACCGGTGGGAAAATTTCCTCACCGTCACAACCCTACTAGATAAATTGAGACTTTTTTTTTAATTGAGGTTGTAGTTCTCTCGCAATTCTGAAGAATAAATATTAGACAACTGAACAAAATCTCGTGGAATTTATAAATGATTCAATGACTCACTCTAGATTTACTTGTTTCATTAGTGGATGAATCAGTGGTTTTGAATGAATCTCTTGAATGATTGATTCAAATACATTTTTAACAGCCCCCTTTTCGCCAACTAAAACAAAAAGATGCGTGCACAGTAGGGATGCACGATATTGGACTTTTGCCGATATCCGATATGCCGATATTTTTCAACTCATTTTGGCCGATGCCGATATATTTTCTTTTGTTTTGAAACAACACCAAGTCTCTCCTGTGCAGAAATTATAAAAAATTATTTGTAATTTTGGTTAGTTTTTAACAAAAACGTATTTGTTAGAATTAAATAAACAATGAAGTTATTTTATAATGACAGTACATTGAAAGCTTTGAAAATAATTATAAATCAACTATATATCAATCGCATTTTTTTTTTCAGAAAGATGCAGTGGTATCCTTAAAATATTATTTTAAGATTTAACATTTGTAGATGGTCTAAGGCAAAAGAGTTGTAAAAATTCTGAAAATCTTTTAGAACTCATAATTTGTTTTAAAAAAAAAAACATATTACACATTAATGAATAAATCTGCATATATAAAATTATTTATTTTACAAGTGTCATGTTTGTGGCTTTTTTTTAATTCATGTGTAAGCTATAGCTTCTGACCTCTAAATCAAAACACACTCATGATTTTAAGAGATTGATACTGCTTTATTTATTCAGAAACACAAGTTTCTTAGTGATATGTGTATTTTACTTTCATTTTGTTACAAGTAGGCCAACAGCGCCCCCCATGTAAATAAAATGGCTTATCAGACGGGCATTAGGACCCAGGGGAGGCTGCCACTGCTGCTATTGCACGCTAGTGACTGTTGACTCTATCACACACGGAACGCATCATCTTGTACGTGCATTCTCAAATTAAATGCAGGGATCCAAAACAGTGAATCTAATCATCATTCAGGCAAAAGTTCACTTCAAGAATTACCACACTGTTGACTTGATCTAATTGCTAGCACACCCTGAGTGCGTGTGAGTTAATTCTCTTATCGGCAAGACATATCGGCATATTTTTTCATATCGGGCCGATGCCGATATTTGCACTTTAAGCCATTATCGGCCGATTCCGATATCGGTCCGATAATATCGTGCATCCCTAGCACACAGGAATTGATAGTTGGAATTGAAATTTTAATTTTACAACAAGTATCCGATTCTGGAATTGGAATTGATTTTCGATTCCCAACCCTAATTGTAACAGTTTCTTCTTCCCTTTCTGTTTTCAATGCAGCAATACTTCAAGATTCGCTCACAAGCCATTCAAGCCTTGAAGGGAACAGCTGAAGACCCATACCCTCACAAATTCAATGTGGACTTGTCGCTGACAGAGTTCATTGACCGATATAACAACCTTCAGCCAGGAGACCACTTGACAGATGTCGTCCTCAGTTTATCGGGTGAATGTTTTCTGCTTGTATTTTAAGTAATTATGCACTGAACTGAACTAAGCAAAATACAAAACTGAAATTAAAGCCGCTTGAATTGTGGCTGCGGCGATCTATCATGACACATTAAAGAGCGTCAAAATGACATTTATTCATTTTGTGATAAAATCGAAATGCTGAGACTTCGTAAAGTAAAAAGTAACCAAGCAAAAAGCTTGTTGCGCTTAATATTGAAAGCCACATGCGCTACAAATAGTGTTTAGTTGAGTTTTGCTCATGCATCAACAGAAAACAGCATAGACTAAAAGAGAGATCTTGGGATTTAAGAATTGATATTGGTTCTTCAAAATGAAGATTAAAAACGATTAATCAATATCTTCAACCTGTTTCTGTCAATGATTTTATGATTTTTATCCACTTAAAAATGTGATAAATGAACAAAAAGAGATATTTTTTGCAGTTTGACCTGGAACATACTTTTAAAGACAGATCCTTTTCTTATTTTGCACCTTTGCGTTTTGCTTGATTGAAAGGTCGTATCCACGCCAAGAGGGCTTCAGGTGTCAAGCTGCTGTTCTATGACCTGCGAGGAGAGGGAGTCAAGCTGCAGGTCATGGCCAACTCCAGGTCTGATCTGCACTCTGCCCCATCACGTTTCAGTCATATTTTTGTTTTATCGCAGGAACATAACCAGTTGTTGGTCTGCTATTCTTAGGAACTACAAATCAGAAGAAGATTTTGTGCACATCAACAACAAATTAAGGCGTGGGGACATCATTGGGGTCCGGGGGAACCCTGGCAAGACAAAAAAGGGCGAGCTGAGCATCATCCCGATCGAGATGACCCTGTTGTCGCCATGTCTTCATATGCTTCCCCACCTTCACTTTGGCCTGAAAGACAAGGTAAAGTTTAGTTGTTGAAACACCTTGGAAATAACAACTTTTTTAGTTTTGCTCCTCATCAGCATCCTCTTTGACTCTTATTTACACTTTAGTGTAAGTACAGAAGCACAGCACAAACACAGCAGTTGCTGCCAGTCCCTTGTGAAAAAGCAGTACACTTTAGCATACTTTAAAAACAGTTACTTGTTATGGAAAAAAATATACTTTACAAGAATATACTTAAGTGCAGATTGAATGTAATGTTTTTGAGCTCATAATTGCATTCTAGTTGCAATTAATTGAAAATGTTTTATAGTTTAAATTTATATTATTTTCGATTGACTGAAATTTAGAGTGCTCCTTTTGACCAACTTTAGTAGGATTTAAGAACGTCTTTATATGTATTTCTTTTGCTGTCAAACGATTAATCGCATCCAAAATAAAAGTTTTCGTTTACATAATATATGTGTGTACTGTGTATATTTATTATGTATATGTAAATACAAACACATGCATGTATATATTTAAGAAAATATTTTATGTTTATATATTAAATATATTTATATATAATATAAGATATAATTATATAAATGTATATACATGTAAAAAAAAATTCAAAATATATACTGTATGTGTGTGTCTTTACATATACATAATAAATAAACACAGCACACACATGTAAAGGAAAACCTTTATTTTTGGATGCGATTAATCGCGATTTATCATTTGACAGCAGTAGTGATTTCACATTTACTTTGAAATTTGGTTGAAGGGTTCTGCTGAATGCACAGACAAGCATTTATGGGAAACTAAAATATATTTTAATGTAATTTCTATTGAAATTTGTATGTTTTATATTGAAATTACACATTTGTATTGAAGTTGCAATTTAGCACATTAATATATGACCTAAGTAAGTGAACACAGAAAGTAAGTGTTAGTTTGTAGTATTTTACATGTGCTTTAGAATGTTGGTTAACACATCAAAATAAGTACTATTTTAAAGCATAAGAATAAGACATAATTTAAAATGTACTTTAAAACTTTTAATTTTAAATTATTCCAATCTGAACTTTTTAGAAATGTACTAAGTTAATGAAAGTGGCCTTTTATTTCATTAAGATTGTATTATCTGCAAGTACAGTTTTTTGAAAATATAAATTTAAGATTTGAAGTACACTACAAGTGCACATTAAGTACACTTTCCATAGCGAATTTGAATGGTATTTACAAAAGGAATCAATGTATAATCTTTAGTATTTTTATGAATAGTGCTTATTGCTCTACGCAACATTGACTTACACTCAGAGATTTAGCATTTACAGATTGTAACAGTTGTCAGTAGATGCTTCAGTGCCCATTAATGAATTTATCTGATGTGTTATGCAATGTAGTCAAGGTATTCTTCATTCATAATGTTGCATGTACTGATCTACATGATCAACTTTGTCATTGTTCCTTCAGGAAACCAGATTCCGACAGCGATATCTAGACCTGATTCTTAATGACTTTGTGAGACAGAAGTTTGTTACCCGTGCCAAGATTATCACCTATCTCCGCAGCTTTCTGGACCAGCTTGGGTTTCTTGAGGTAAGGATGTTGGTTTCTGCAAAGAAAAGCAGTGCACATTTAGGTTGCGTGCTGCTGAGAGGTTCTTCAGCTCCTTCAAGTTTTAATGGTTGCCATTTGTGAATGTGTTTAACAGATCGAAACACCAATGATGAACCTGATACCTGGTGGTGCTGTAGCAAAACCATTCATTACCCACCACAATGAGCTCAATATGAAGCTCTACATGAGAATTGCTCCTGAGCTTTACCATAAGGTAAATGTGTCACTGCAGTAGTAGTTCAGTATTGAAATTCTTGAGTTATCTTGCATAATATCTAACCTATATCAACGTTTCAGATGTTGGTAGTCGGAGGAATCGACCGTGTGTATGAGATTGGGCGTCAGTTCCGTAATGAAGGCATCGATCTCACACACAACCCAGAGTTCACCACATGCGAGTTCTACATGGCTTACGCCGACTATCATGACCTGATGGAAATCACAGAGAAGCTGCTCGCAGGTTTGTTAAACCCCTGCTGTACCTTGTTCTGCTCATTTCGTGCTCTGAAATGTCTGCATCCTATAACTGAAGAGGGTGAAACATCGCAAGAAAATATGCAATACACATGAGCTTGTTAAGAAACTGGAATAATGAAGTAGAGTCTAAACAATTGTTTACTTTCTTACTTCTCATTCCTAGTGCTTCTTGAAGTAAATCGAAATTTAAAATTCTGTCATAATTTACAATGTTTTCAGGAGAATAAGTTGCATACAGTCAAAATTGCATTGTTGAGAGAAACAAAACATCAGTGGTCACATCAGTATATAATAGGGGTGTAACGGTTCTCTGTAAAAAACTGAATCGTACCGTTCTCCACCCACGGTTCGGCACGCACTTGCACCGCGGTTCAACTTCAATCTGACAATGTGGCTTGTTGAAAATAACAACGCGTAAAACAGTTCGGCAAATGTATATTTTTGTCGATGGATATGCAATCTGGCTTCCCAATACATTACAACAACAGCGATGAACCAAAAAAACATGGACAAACCTGTCACTCTTTGTTCAATGTGAGTGCCGTATGCTGGAATATGAGCAGTCATTTATGCCGTCATCACCCGGGTGTTGATAGCACGCACCTGAACAGCGCACGCTGCAATCTCAGTTTAAACTAAACTCATTTAAGCCTGGCCAGTTTAAATATTAAAGAGCCAGAATACACGAATGAGAACTCGTGCGCGCTGTGAGAAGATCTGTGTGTGTGCTCATTCGAAGCGCGCAAACCCACGTCTCAGAACGCACGCAAATATTGAGTTCTCTAAAGTCTTGTGCTTGAAAGGACAAATTCACACAAAAATTATGTAAACATGCCCATCTTGGTGAGAGTCCTAGCAGACATAGTCGGTTGAATGTACAGTATCAGTCTACTGGATCCGTGCATTGTCTTAAAGTGACAGCTCTTTC
Source organism: Sinocyclocheilus rhinocerous (assembly GCF_001515625.1). Classification (NCBI taxonomy): domain Eukaryota; kingdom Metazoa; phylum Chordata; class Actinopteri; order Cypriniformes; family Cyprinidae; genus Sinocyclocheilus; species Sinocyclocheilus rhinocerous. The sequence continues at coordinate 1,383,940 of NW_015628720.1, read as the reverse complement.
TTAATGTTAATCAAACAACAAAACAAAAGAAAAGGAAATCACTCACTGCTCTTGATTGAATAGCTTTTGTAACTTTAATAAGGATTAATCTTTAATTTATACAGTCAAATATGCAATGCTATTTTACATTTGACTACTTTATTCAATTTCTGTGCCTAAAAACTGTTAGACCTACCTAAAAAAAAACCTGAAAAGCACTGTTTATTTTATTTATATCTTTGCTCTGTTACTTGTAATTAGGTTATTATTGTTCTTATTTTCTTTATTTTTATTTGACAATAGTCATTTTTTCCCCAAACTCTAAAACCGTGATACGAACCGAAACGTGAGTAACTTGAACCATTACATCCCTAGTATATAAGTAGCATTTTATTACATCCATAAATAATGTAAAATACAGGTAAATAAAACAAAAAATGTATAGACATTATCAACATGCATTTTAGTTTCCCTCACTCCACAACAAATTCTTTGAAGCAGAACAAACAAATTATAGTGGCATTCATTGTAAACAACATTTAATATAAACTCCAAGCATAAACTTATTTGTTTAAAGTATTGCTGTTAAACAATTAATCGCGATTAATCACATCCGAAATAAAAGTTTTTGTTTACATAATATATGTGTGTGTACTGTGTACATTTATTATGTATATATAAATACACACACATACAGTATATATTTTGAAAATATTTACATGTATATATTTATATTCATATAATTTATATTATCTATAAATTAGGGCTGTCAATAGATTACAATTTTTAATCAGATTAATCACACCCTTTTTCTGTGATTAATCGCACACTTCATGAAATTAAACATAGACCATTTATCTTGTTTTAAATGGTTATTTTGTCATCATTTGCTATATTCAGCAAAGTAAACCAAAAGATTGAAGGGTGATTCTCAAAAATCTGTATTTTCTGCAAGCTTTTCTGAGGATAAATGTAGATGTCTTTCCAAAAAAG
>NW_015628720.1:1380781-1382755 GCF_001515625.1 Sinocyclocheilus rhinocerous | reverse complement strand
ATTAATCACACCCTTTTTCTGTGATTAATGGCGATTAATCGCACACTTCATGAAATTAAGCATAGACCATTTATCTTGTTTCACATGTTTATTTGGTCATCATTTTCTATATCCAGCAAAGTAAACCAAAAGATTGAAGTTTCTTTCTCAAAAATCTGTATTTTCTGCAAGCTTTTCTCAGGATAAATGTAGATGTCTTTCCAAAAAAGGACTCCAGAAGAACTCCAAAAGGACACCAAAGAACCAAATGATATAAGGAGCCCATATGAGCACATATGAAAGAAAAAAAAATGCAAAAAATATATATATATCTGATTTGTATAGTATGTGTACAGTGCAACAGCAAATTGCTTTTTTTTTACATTTTAGAGAAGTCAAGTTGCGTAACCGAACAGGACCACACGGAGTACACGGATCCATTCCGTATAACTAAACACAGCAACATAAACATGACAAATCAAAACATTATCGTGAATGTGTGTGGAAACAATGTGAATGTACGGAAATGTCTGTGCCTGTGCATAAATACAATGTGCGATCAGTGCGTCGAGCACTCATACACGCATTATTATAACGGACTCACGCGTGCTTACTATACGACTCCTGTATGCCACCGCAATCGTCTTTACCTTGATTGCAGTCTTCATCCATCAAAACTTTACTAGCAAGACTGGTTATCCAGTCGAGAAAACGTAGTTTGCGTCATCACTGCCATACAGCGGTGGGATGTGTTGACAACCCGTTCAGTCTGTACTTCACACAGCGCACGCACTCTGCAATCTCTGATGTAATCAGCCTGGTTTCCTTTATTAGCGCTGTTTTGGACGGATTGTTTGAATGCATTCGCTTACTGGATCATTGGACTGAAAACTTTCCCGGAGTTTAGCAGCTTAAAATTATCTGATCGCAAGCAGAGAAGCAACAGTAATTTTGCGTTAACTGCGTTAAATTATTTTAACGCGTTAAGGATTGTAAAATTAACCGCATGCGTTAACGCATTAACGTTGACAGCCCTACTATAAATATATTTAAAATATAAACATATTTTTCTTAAATATATACATGCATGTGTGTGTATTTATATATTCATAATAAACACAGTACACACACATATTATGTAAACAAAAACTTTTATTTTGGATGTGATTAATCGTGATTAATCGTTTGACAGCACTAGTTTGAAGTGAAACTAAAACTACCAGAGTGTGGGAAATGTGCCAAATAAACTTGAGTCCCTGTATCTCTGCCATTCGGCACAAATCCAGATGTGCGCTTTGTGCTTGCTTTGCGTGTTTGACATTAATTGATATGGTAAGATATGATACTCACCCTCATGTCATGAGAACCCATAAGGATTACATTCATCTTCAAAACACCGTTTTTATGTTCTCTCTTAATTTTTGTGCATCCATTGAAAGACCATATAACCAACATTTTCAAGCTTCAAAAAGTTCATCAAGACATTGCAAAACTAATCCATTCATATGGATTTCTATATGGATTACTTTTACAATTTCTTTATGAATTTTTTGAAGCACCAGAGTTTTGGTTGAGGGACAGAAATCTCTCAGGTTTAACAAAATATCTTAATTTGTCTTCTAGAGAGCAAGGCCTTAAAGGAACAATCCACTATTTTTGAAAATAGGCTCATTTTCTAACTCCCCTAGAGTTAAACAGTTGAGTTTTACCGTTTTCGAATCCATTCAGCCGATCTCCGGGTCTGGCGGTAGCACTTTTAGCTGCAGCTTAGCATAGATAATTGAATCTGATTAGACCGTTAGCATCTCGCTCAAAAATGAAGAGTTTCTATAGTTACATCGTGTACTAAGACCGACAGAAAATGAAAAGTTGCGATTTTCTAGGCCGATATGACTAGGAACTATACTCTCATTCCGGAATGATATTGCGCAGCGCCTGAAAATAGTCCCAGCTAGGTAACTTCCAATAAGCCTATTTTCAGGTGCTGCGTAATAT
>NW_015628720.1:1375261-1380769 GCF_001515625.1 Sinocyclocheilus rhinocerous | reverse complement strand
TGAGGAAAAAAAATTAACTTAAATGATTTTAGCAAATGGCTGCAATATAACAAAGAGTGAAAAATTTAAGGGGGTCTGAATACTTTCCGTACCCACTGTATGTGTATGTGTGTGTGTATATGTTTGTGTGTATATGTGTGTATGTATATGTGTGTGTGTGTGTGTGTGTGTGTGTATATATGTGTATGTATATATTTATCAGTCTGGCGAGTAAACAAAAAAATCTACTAGCCAATGGCGATTCAATTGCCAAGGTGTTCGTAGAGGGCTGCAGGTATAGAACAATAGACACCCATGGTTGCTGCCGTACCATGGGTGCAGCAGGCGCAAAGCTATTACGCAGCGCCTGAAAATAGGCTTCTGTCAACTTCTGTCAACATTACCAACGTGACCACCTGCTTGCACAGGGAGCGTGCTGGGGATTATTTTCAGGCGCTGCGTAATATCAAACTACAGAAGAGTCAAGTTTTAAATAGGAAAAATATAGAAACTCTTTGGTCATTTTTGAGCGAGATGCTAACGGTCTAATCAGATTCAATGATCTATGCTAAGCTACAGTTAAAAGTGCTACCGCCAGACCCGGAGATCGGCTGAATGGATTCGATAACGGTAAAACTCAACTGTTTAACTCTAGGGGAGTTGGAAAATGAGCCTATTTTCAAAAATAATGGAGTGTTCCTTTTAAGGGTTGGAATGACATGAGGGATCTAATGACAAAATATTCATTTTTTTAATAAACTAACATGATATTTTGGCATGAACAGTAATTTGCACCACCATGATTTTGTAATTTGTAAAATTATGTGTCCGAGAACACCAAGTGAAGTTTCTTCGTTGCTTTTACAGGAATGGTGAAGCACATTACCGGAGGTTATAAGGTGACGTATCATCCTGATGGTCCAGAGGGACAAGCCTATGAAATAGACTTCACTCCTCCCTTCAAACGGATCAGCATGACTCAAGACCTGGAAAAGGAATTGGGGGTGAAGTTCCCAGCTCCTGACACCTACGACAGTGATGGTAAGGGTTACAGTCCATAAACCAAGCATAGAGAACATCTGTTGAACCACTTGGTTTTTACGAAGTATAAGTCCCTTCAAACGGATCAGCATGACTCAAGACCTGGAAAAGGAATTGGGGGTGAAGTTCCCAGCTCCTGACACCTACGACAGTGATGGTAAAGGGTTACAGTCCATAAACCAAGCATAGAGAACATCTGTTGAACCACTTGGTTTTTACGAAGTATAAGCAGTACCACGTAAAAATTATTTGACACATCCTAACATAGGTGCTGGGGCTTTACTCTATTGTTATAATGATTAAAGCTCATTATTTATTCATTTATTTATTTTTGTTGTTTACAGAAACGCGCAAGTTCTTAGATGACCTTTGTGTTCAGAAAGAAGTTGAATGCCCTCCTCCCAGGACAACTGCCCGTCTTCTGGACAAGGTATGAAGTACTGGACACTGTAATAAAAAAGTGCACACTTATTATTAGTACAGAAATCTGCATTAAGCGCAGAAAGATGGTCTTTGTGTGTGTGTGTGTGTTTTTTTTTTTAATCTTTAAAAAATTAAGAAATGTACTTCGGAACATTCCTTTGAAAACTCTTCTCATTAAATGACTTCTTTCTTGAGATTTTCATGAATCCTGCCCCAGAAGCCTTACTTTGGCCTTTTTAAATGGCAGATCCGTGTTTGGCCACACAAAGCACACTAACAGACCAGTTAAATTATATGCAATACTTGTTTTTGACTCAAAAATGTGCACTCAAGACACTTTTTTTATTAAAAACTAATTATTTATACTTTTCATATTCTTTGTGTTAGTCATCGTACACGCATTTTAAACTCATTTTGGCACATTATTGTTGACAGTTAGTGGGGGACTTCCTGGAGGTGAAGTGCATCAATCCAACTTTCATCTGTGATCATCCACAGATCATGAGTCCTCTAGCAAAATGGTATGTGCCTAACTTCCATTTATGACTTTTCACTGTATCTAAAACATTCAACTGATGTATATACTGATGTCTCCACCCCAGGCACAGATCACAGAAAGGTCTAACTGAGCGATTTGAACTGTTTGTGATGAAGAAGGAGATCTGCAACGCCTACACAGAGTTGAACGATCCCATCAGACAACGAGAACTGTTTGAGCAGCAGGCTAAGGTGAAGATAAACTATTGAATACATAATTTTCTGTGTAATCTTGCACAAATGTTGATTCTTAGTTTTCAAATTTTGTCCAAAGAAACAAACTTTTGCTGCTGGTCCTAAGAAGCAAAAAATTCTAGAGGATGGAATAAATCGATGAAAAGTGAGAGTAAAGACTTCTACATTGTTACAAAAAATATATATATTTTAAATAAATCCTGTTCTTTTTGAACTTTCTATTCATCAAAGAATCCTGAAAAGAAAAATGCATCAGTTTCCACAAAAATATTAAGCAGAAAAAAAATGGTTTTAAACATTGATAATAGGTGCGTTCGACTTGAAGCACGGCTACAGACGGCGATCAACGAGAGTAGCCGCTTGCAGTTGGGGGCGGAGTTGAAAACGGAGCCGTCAAGCCAAACATTTCTGCTCCCGTTAGTGACGCTTGCGCGGTGTTTGCATACAGATGCCACACGTGACAGTGACGTGGCGTCGGCGCCGGTTCAAGTCGGACTAAATTTCTAACCGACATGCACTGCTTCAAGTCAGCCGCCGATCGGTTTGCGCGGCGCCGCATGAAGTCGAACGCACCTAATAAGAAATCACGTGGATGTCACATGAAAGATCATGTGACAATGCAGACCAGAATAATGATGCAGAAAATTCAGCTTTGCATCACAGGAATAATTTATATTATACAAAAAAGTAAAAAAACAAAACAATTATTATAAATGGTAATTTAATTTCGCCATATTACTGTTTTTACTGTATTTTTGGTCAAATAAATTAATAAGCATAAGAGACTTCGTTTAATAACATTTTTTTATGCTAGTCTTTGTTTGGTTTGTAATCTCATCTGAGATAGCTGCTCTGTTAAAATGGCTATAAAGAGCGTGTCTCACCATACTTGGCTTTTTATTTACTAAGAAAGTATCCTCTAGTTGAATGAGTGTTCTATCCGTGTCCTCAGGCCAAGGCAGAGGGTGACGATGAGGCGATGTTTATTGACGAGACCTTCTGCACTGCCTTAGAGTACGGCCTTCCACCCACGGCAGGATGGGGCATGGGCATCGACCGCCTCACCATGTTCCTCACAGACTCCAACAACATCAAGGTACGGCCCACCATGGCCCCTTTTTCGGATTGTGAAACATTTGTGAACCACTTCTTGTATATTAATAAAACAATGGACATTTTGTCCCTGTAAATAAACTGACCAAATCTCATTCTGTAAATACTTTGATATTAAAACTGCTTCTGACTTGATGTGCTTTTACTATAGGAGGTGCTTCTCTTCCCGGCCATGAAACCTGAAGACAATAAACCAGCTCCACCTGCAGAGGGCACATCAGTGTAACGCTGTGACTGACTTCATATGAGTGAAACACCACACCTGCAGATTTCATCCATCTCTGGATTTCTTGATTCAGTCTGAACTGTCCAAGTTTATTGTCACTTTTGAGGGTTATAGCCTAAATATTTAAGACCTATGCACCGTCCATACTGAAGGGAAAGATTTCAGCAGATCTTTTAACGTACAGCTCACCATTTTATGGGGAATAGGAACCCTGCTGTCCTTTCTCTGTTACCCATTGTCAATTTTCTGCATTTTTGTGGCCTGGGGTGATTAGACCTATGTTTCTCAGCCGTGTTTGGATGTTTTATAATCTTCTGTCCAACTGTGTTTTTTAACAGGCTTAATGGCTGTTCAATTGAATCACATTAAATAATGACTTGGACAAGCCAAATGGTTTGTGGGTTTTGTTTCCATATTGCATCTTATTTTCTCTCCTTTTGGTTCAAATAAGAGACATTCCCTCTCAAAAAATTAAAGCACTCTTGTAAATGACAAAGCAAATTAATGGTAGTTGTCATTATAATGTGCACGTTTTATTTTGCAGTTTTAAGAACTCTACATTTCTTACCACAAGTGACCCTAAAAGGGATGTAATTGTTAGATAGGAAAATTTATCAATTTTAAACAACACTAGTCAACATTTGAACTGGATCAAAACCTTGCATCAAAGTTGTCCTCAAATCAAAATGTGTTCTTGTCTTAGGACAACTTTGATTAACTTTTTTTTGCTTGCATAAAGCCCAGCCATGCTTCAGCATTCAGCCCTGCTCACAATCTGGTTTAAACCTGTATTGTTTCTGCATGGGCTGATGCTAGAATCCGAGTCAGTTGAGGCTTTGCCCCTCTGGGAGTCCTCAGATGATGGTGTTCATTGGTTTGCCAGACTGTTCTAAGAATTATGGCATTAATATGACATTTATATAAAATTAAGAACAGTCACTGATTTTCTTTCTGAATCAGGTCTTGAGAAATGGAGGCGTCCTGACATTTTAATCATACTTGTGTTTAATTTGGATCACTTGTTTCCTCATGTTACTCTAATTTTATGGGTTTGTTGTAAAGAAACCCACAAATGGTTGTTTGAGAAACCTGTTTGAAAGCAGGTTGTTATTTTGCAATTATCTGGCACAGAAAGCACACCATTTGGCATGCCTTAACCTGACCTTTTACAGTTGCTTTCGCCCTTAGTGACTCCATCATGTTCAGTACAGTGATTTAAAAGGTTAACTAGAAGAATTCAGAAAACCTGTAGTGAAATGGAAAGATGGATCTGGAAATTGATGTATCATTAACTTTATAAAGTTTGAATGGTCAAACTATCATCAGCATAAGTTAATATTTATGCAAAAAGAAAATGTCCTTGAACGAAAACTCACGTTTAAAGGAATAGTTCTTTGAAACCAAAATAATGTAAATAGTGCCAAAATAGGCCAAATAGTGATTCTCATGTCATTCCAAACTAAAAAACGTGTTTTTTGTTTTGTTTTTTTTGTTTTTTAAGAATATGAGAATACTGTTGTTGATCTTAACTAAAATTAAAACTACTATAATTGTATAGGCTAGTTCAGTTGGTAACTGAAGTAAAAATTTAATATAAATATTAAATAAACTTGCACTTCAAAATGAAATTACTAAAACAAATAAAAATAAAGCTATATAGAATTTTTTTTTTTTATAAATAAAAAGTCACAAAGCACAAACTGAAATGAAAACTGAAAATATAAAAATAAAAGCTCATTCAAAATAGTATTTAATAGTATACTAAACGGGGCTCGCAAAAAATCGCTAGCCCGACGTCCTGGGGCTATTGTGTTTTCCATTCGGGCTACCAAAATGTATCACCGCCCTGCCCGACGGGCTATCTTGAACAGTGATAGAAAATTCCTTCCTTGATTTGCGTTGTTCACTAGCTTGTAGGGGTAAAACAGATCATAGTTGATCGTTTGCACGTGTTTCTAATGCCGAGTTCACACTGCATGATTTTAGCCCGATTT
>NW_015628720.1:1364795-1374951 GCF_001515625.1 Sinocyclocheilus rhinocerous | reverse complement strand
CATTATTATATTGGATCCGTGCATTCGGTCTTAAAGGGGCAGTAGCCTATAAATACCAGCTGTTCCATAAGCGCCACCTGCTGTCAGAGAGTGACATCTGCGTCTCAACATTCACAAAGCTAAAATCAAACCATTCTGTTTTTACTTCAAATTTAGAAATTATACAATCTTAATTGCAATCTAAATAACATGTTTAACATCTTTGTTTGGATCATGATAAAATGCAGTGGTTGCCTCTGATTTTAAATGGAAAAAGCACAGCCAAAGCCTTAGTTTGTTTATATGAAGAGATTTATTTTATTTGTAATATTTAATTATTTGATTTGGGATTTGTTTAAAAATTTCAAGTTAGTTTTATTATTTGACATATTTCAATTTCACAAAGAAATGTGCAGCATTTTGTTGGAGAAATAATAAAAGGACACCTTTTCATTTATAATTTGACTTAAATCTCATTTTGTTAAAAAGAAAAATTGTGAGAAAATTGTGTTGTGAAATCAGTATCGTGAATCGCATCGTGAGCTGAGTGAATCGTTACATCCCTATATGCTACTAGTTTTTAATAATGCTGATTTGTCCGCAGAGAAGTACAGACGATGTCTTTTTTTTTTATTCGGGCTACTTAAATTCATTTTGGGCTACCAAAATCTGAAGAATGTCTGCATGAAGGGCTACCAGCGATTTTGAAACTTTGCGAGCCCTGCTAAAATAACACTATGTGAGAGAGTAATTGACAGCACACTTTTTGTTGTTTTGGGAGATGTATTACTATAATGAATGGTTCTGTTTATCTTGATCTTATTATTATTTATATTCTCTTGTGTTTTTCCAGCTCTGAAGTTTACAGACAAACACGAATGGGTGAGAGTGGAAGGGACTGTGGGCACGGTTGGCATCAGCAACTTTGCTCAGGTGTGCTCCTCTTTAGAAAGAAATAAGTGTTTATAGATGATGTCAATTCAGTTTCAAATGTTTTATCTTTTATTATACTTTTTACTACTTACTCTGTGATGGGGGGAAAACAGAATTCTGAGGAAAAAAGTCTGAATTGTGAGATGTAAATTCAGAATTGCCAGAGAAAAAGTCATATTTATGAGTTTCTTGCAATTCTTAAAAAATTGCGTCTTTGGAATAACATGCAAAAAAAGTAAAGGGGGAGGGGTCCATTTGAATTTGATGTTAACTTTAAAAGTTATATTGTTATTGCAATATTTTCTTTTTATGCAGTTTTCAAGTTTAGTTTAAAATGGTCTCTGTTCTATCACCATAGGAAGCGTTAGGTGATGTGGTATACTGTGGGCTTCCAGAAGTGGGAACAAAGCTTGAACAAATGGGTGAGAAGAATCTGAAATCCCCGTCTTGTGCCTTTGTCCTGCTGTAGCACAGACAACATGACATGCATTTCTTTTTCAGAGGAGTTCGGTGCTTTAGAAAGCGTCAAAGCTGCTAGTGAGTTGTATTCTCCACTGACTGGAGAGGTGACCGAAATCAACACAAATCTGGCAGATAACCCGGGACTAGTAAATAAAGCCTGCTATGAAGACGGTGAGTGCAGCTGTTTGTCTCTTATTAAACTGAAATCACATAATACTGTACGTGGATGTGTAATATACAAACATTCCTTTCTCCCTCCTCAAGGATGGTTGATTAAGATGACCATAGAGAAACCTGCAGAACTTGATGAACTCCTGGAGGAAGCTGCTTATGAAAAATTAATCAAATCCCTTGATTCATAAAGGTGTTCAGACCTTCGTTATTTGTTATTATTGATCATTCAGAGCCTTTAAGGATTCCCAATGGCTACTCTAGAATGCCGGTGGTAGAATTAGTACTAATACAATTCTTTGAAATCTATTTATTTTGATTTTGTAATTTTCTTTTCCACCAAAATAATCTTTTGTAATGTGCTAGTTTAACAAACTTGTGTATTTTGGAGTCAAAAGCCAAATATTTCGAGGGCTTTTGGAAACAGTTTGAGGTGCTTTACATGGGCTCAAACAAAGAGAGGGCTGGTTCTGCTGATTGTCTTAAATAGTATATTTGTCAATATTATGTGTGTGACGTTGACGTAACATGACATGCAATAAAATTGAAAATGTAACATTCAAGTTCAATTCAAGTTTAAGTGTGTCTGAACCCCGAACGTTATCAGGAAGGCTATTCCAGAGTTTGGGAGCCAAATGCGAAAAATGCGAACATTGTGAGCCAGTTTGCCTGTTCTGTGTTCTGCTGCAACATTCTGGTATGTTCAAATTTGATCCTTTCAGATTTTCAAATTGTCTTATGACACCAGTAACGTATTGTTCTTATAACTTAAAGGAACACTCCACTATTTTTGAAAATAGGCTCATTTTCCAACTCCCCTAGAGTTAAACAGTTGAGTTTTACCGTTTTCGAATACATTCAGCCGATCTCCGGGTCTGGCGGTAGCACCATAGATTATTGAATCTGATTAGACCGTTAGCATCTCGCTCAAAAATTACCAAAGAGTTTCTATATTTTTCCTATTTAAAACTTGTCTCTACTGTAGTTGCATCGTGAACTAGGACCGACGGAAAATGAAAAGTTGCGATTTTCTAGGCCGATATGGCTAGGAACTATACTCTCATTCCGGCGTAATAATCAAGGAACTTTGCTGCCGTACCATGGGTGATATTACGCAGCGCCTGAAAATAGGCTAGCTTCCGTCAACATAACCAACGTGATCACCTGCTTGCACAGGGAGCGTGCCTTCCGTTGGAAGTTACCTAGCTGGGGACTATTTTCAGGCGCTGCGTAATATCATTGCGCCTGCTGCACCCATGGTACGGCAGCAAAGTTCCAATTTAAAATAACTGTTTTATATTTTGATATTTTAAAATGTAATTCATTCCTGTGATGCAAAGCTTAATTTTCAGTATCATTACTCCAGACTTCAGTGTGACATGATCCTTCAGAAATCATTCTAATATGCAAATGTGCTGTTTAGGAATTATTTATTATTATTATGATATTTTTCTGGATTCTTTGATGAATAGACAGTTCAAAAGAACCGCATTCGTTTAAAATAGAAATCTTTTTAAAGTAATATTTTTATTGTAATTGTATGTCTTTATGCTAAATAAAAGTATTAATTTCTTTAAAAAAAATAAATACATACACCTGACCCCATTTTGAACAGTAGTGTACATTATCAAGAAATGCACCATTGCTTATTTCAGATATTTTTGTTTGCAAGCAAATTGCACAAATATGTGAGGCATTTATTTATTTTTGTACTGTACTGTTTGTTTTAAGAGCTAGTTCTCTCTCTCTTGATGCTGAGATTGGTGTAGTAGAGAGAAGAAGGGAACCAAGAGCACCTCCCAGCCCAGCACACCTTGACCTTTGCCCTGAGATTAAAAGACTGGTGAGTTTCTGTGTTTCAGAGATCAATGATTAATGAAGGGTGAGCATAGTATCTTTTTCTACCTGAAAAAAAAACTGAAACCTGTGTAAAAGACTTCACAGCAGATTCCTTTGATACCTTGCATTTGTTAGGAAACGGTAACTCCTTGGCCAAAAGGACATTTATTTAGATGTTTATAATGTTAACTTATTTTGGTAACTATATACAGATTATAGCTGTACTTGTTTTATACATTTTTAAAACTGATTGGTAGTTATCTATTCTAAGATTTTATGTAATGAGATGCAGCCAGCAAATCAAATATGGCTGATCTTATCTTGATCTTATCTGGTGAATGACATTCATTACATAAGTGTAAAAGGCAAATAGATGTATAATTATATAAGCCTTTTGTTTTACCATACAAGTTTACAAATATTACATAAGAATGACCACACATGCCTTTAAGGATTTCACATATGAATATGTGTTTTTGGTTAAAACTCATGTAGAAAGCACTCTACATACAGAATAAATCCGTCAAAATAAGAAAGAACCTATGCACCTCTAACAGGTTTTTCATTTAGAGAATTGTTGTTCTTTAGGATGCAAAGCCATGCTTACTCCAGAGATATACCACGTTTTGTATGTAAGGACGCCTTACAACCCCCCTGATCGATTTTAAATCACACCTTTTAAAATTCTCTTATTAGACTACAGACAACCATTTCAAGAGTGTTTAAGTTTCCCAAATCCCATAGAAATATTAGAGGATTTCAAAAGTGTCTGAACACGTCGTCAGAATAAAAACATAGGCTACAGTTTTCTAGTTACGCTCAGTTCTAAAGTAGGCCTATTTAGAACAGATTTGACTCAAATTCCGTGTACATACATTTTTATTTTTCTACAGTGATATAAGTTTTCCTTATGTTCAAAGCTAATGTTACTAAATGGAAAGCATTTTACTTAATACAATGTAAAAGCATTAAGGTGGTTTATAATTTATTTAGTATGATGGAGTGTGATCGTTTAATTCACTCAGCAACTCATTCATTCTTGATTTTAATTTCGATTATGTTAATTTAATTTATGTTCCATTATGTAAATTTATATGTGCGTTAATGAAAATATTCGATTTTTTTCCTTTTATTTGCATGCACGTATCTACGTATGCATTTTTTGCGTTTGCCGCGTTAAATTAACAACATTCTCCTTTACATTCACTTTATTAACTATTAATTGAATAATAATTAGCATTAAGGTGGTTTATAATTTATTTAGTATGATGGAGTGTGATCGTTTAATTCACTCAGCAACTCATTCATTCTTGATTTTAATTTCGATTATGTTAATTTAATTTATGTTCCATTATGTAAATTTATATGTGCGTTAATGAAAATATTCGATTTTTTTTCTTTTATTTGCATGCACGTATCTACGTATGCATTTTTTGCGTTTACCGCGTTAAATTAACAACATTCTCCTTTACATTCACTTTATTAACTATTAATTGAATAATAATAATTATTATTAGTATTAGTAGTAGTAAACTATTAGTTGTCGAACTTTTAATCTACGTCCATCCACGTGCTGATTTGTCACAACAAAACCGGCTTCACACTTCCGGTAGACGGGCACATCATTCGTTGCTATTGGCTCTTTTCTTCACTTCCCATAAAACCCCGCGTTGTCATTTCCTTTCCTTTTCAGCCATTTTCCGCTACATACGGTATGTGTATTAATTCCGGCTAAACATCAAGTTTATCCGCATTAATCCTTATTAACTGTTTATCATATGATAATTTAAGTAGTCCAATCTTAAAGTGTAATTTGTTTCATGTGCAAACTTGGCTCTATTGCCAGTATTCTACATTATTGAGAGATTAAAAAAGGGTCATTTTAGTACACAGTACTCTGTCGCATTCTCCATACTCCCGTGCGCTTGTTTGAATATCAGTTTGAGATTTAAACAGCCGCTCGTGAACCAGTCAAGTGTTTGGAAACCTAAATAAAACACAATCAGCTGAAGGCTTCCTCACGCGCGTTTACTGCCGTCTTATACTGAGTTGTTGCTCTCAGCGCCTTAAACCACAAGCATGACACCACGTCAGGCGATAGCGGAGCTCATATGGAGTGTTTGGACGGGTACAAAAATAAAAAATAATTGCAAAAGTGTTTTAATAGCTTTCATGAGCGTGCAATTCTTTATAAAACTATAAACGACCGTGCAAAGCTTCAGTTAATGCTAGTTGAACTGTATGTGAACGTGGAGCAGGGAACTGTCTGCTTATTGCTGTAACGTTTATTTTACATTAGGAGTGAACAATCATGGCTCCCAGCCGGAATGGCATGATCTTGAACCCTCACTTTCATAAAGACTGGCAGAAGAGAGTGCGCACCTGGTTCAACCAGCCTGCCAGAAAGATCCGCAGGTAACACTAAGTCTGTACTGACAAATGGATTTTAATAGTTCATGGAAAGCATCACTTTATTAAAATGCATCTGGTTTTTTTTTCCTCAGACGAAAGGCCCGTCAGGCAAAGGCCCGTCGCATCGCTCCAAGACCGGTTGCTGGACCTCTTCGGCCAGCGGTCAGGTGTCCAACCATCCGCTATCACACCAAGGTCCGTGCCGGACGCGGGTTCACCCTGGAGGAGTTGAAGGTAAGGTTGATGCCACATTATTGCTAGTTTTTTAAACGGTTAGTTCACCCAAATGCAACCCTGGACTACAAAACCAGTCATAAGGGTCAATTTTTTTGAAATTGATATTTACTAGTGATGTCAAACGATTAATCGCGATTATTCGCATCCAAAAAAGTTTTCTTTTTCATAATGTATGCGTGTACTGTTTATTTATGTATATATAAATACACACACATAGTATATATTTATTTAGATTTTTTTTTACATGTGTATATATTTATATTATATCTTTTATATATATATATATATTAGTACACATTCGTATATTATGTAAACAAAAACTTATTTTGGATGCGATTTAATCGTTTAACAGCACTAATATTTACATCTGAGAAAATCTGAAAGCTGAATAAATAAACTTTCCATTGATGTATGGTTTGTTAGAATAAAAAAAAAGAAAAGAAAATCTTGATAATCACCTAGCAATGCATATTACTAATCAAAAATTTAGCTTTGATATATTTACGGTAGGAAATTTATAAAATATCTCCATGGAACATGATCTTTACTTAATATCCTAATCATTTTTGGCATAAAAGAAAAATCGATAATTTTGACCCATACAGTGTGTTGTTGGCTATTGCTACAAATATAAGCCTACCTGTGTGACTTCAGACTGGTTTTGTGGTCCAGGGTCACAAATATGAAAATTGTAGTTTACTCACCCTCACTCTGATTAATGTTTGAAACACAAGACATTAAATGAAACTTGAAGTTTCTGTCTCCCCCCTTGAAAATCCAGGTAACCAAAACTTAGATCCAAAAAGGCCATGGTGTATATGTTGTTGTTGTACATGTATAGTCAGTTGTATATGAATGATTTTATTAGGACATTTATTCACATAAACACACATCGTAACTCTTCACAAGACTTGGATTAAACCATTTTATGTGGTTCATTTTACAACACATTGTTCTTTTCGGGTCTTCCTGTTTTGGTTACCTGGACTTTCAAAGATTGGACCGAACCCTCTCGAGATAAACCAAAGTCTTGTGGGTTTGGAATGACATGAGGGTGAGTAAATGATAACAATTGTTATTTTGTGTGAACTATCCATTTTAACTATGATGTTTTTTTCTTTTTCTTTCTCATTTATGGTTATTTCAGACAGTCAAATGATGACAATTCTCCGGAATCTCTGTACTTCATTGATGATCTCCTTTGAACCCTATTTGCTGATGACTGTTGATGCTGAAATTGTTCATGTGTTCCAGCTCTTCCAGCACAATCAAGTCTCGCATGTCTCACGTTGCTCTGTAATTTGCTTGTACAGGCAGCAGGAATCAACAAAAAGGTGGCCCGCACCATCGGCATCGCCGTTGACCCTCGCCGGCGTAACCGATCCACAGAGTCTCTGCAGGCCAACGTTCAGAGGCTGAAGGAGTACCGCTCCAAACTCATCATCTTCCCCAGGAAGGCTACTGCACCCAAGAAGGGAGACGGCACTGTATGTGGCTTCCTTTAGTTCATAACTCCGACCTTTCTTGGGATAAATATTGTTTTGAAGCTCTGTGATTCGTTGTAAATCATATCCTTCAATGCATAATTAATATGGCAGGTCTAAAATGCAGTGTATTGTAATGGGTAACGGCTTTAGTGTTTGCAGTCAAATGATGACACTTTCTCCGGAATCTCTGCACATCCTTGATGACTTTTGAGCCCTTTTACAGCTGATGACTACATACTCTTTAGCCTTATTCAGTAGTGTTTTGTTTGTGTTTGGTCTTTTGACACGCTTTGTTTTGTGTGTGTGTGTAGGAGGAGGAGCTCAAGATGGCTACACAGCTTACTGGACCTGTCATGCCCATCAAAAACGTATGTATCTCATCCTTAACTCTGTAAAGCCTACTGTATCATATTTGGTACACAAATTTCTAAGGTCTATTGATATATTCAAAACTTTGCTTAAAACCTTTTGTACATCTTCTGCATGCCTTCTGTCATCTGACTTATATATATGTATGTGACCCTGGACTGCAAATCCAGTCATAAGGGTAGATTTTTCGAAATTGAGATTTATACATCATCTGAAAACTGAATAAATAAGCTTTCCATTGATGTATGGTTTGTTAGGATAGGACAATATTTTGCAAATGGCTGCAATATAACAAAGAGTGAAAAATTTAAGGGGGTCTGAATACTTTCCGTACCCACTGTATGTATATATGTTTGTGTATATTGTCACCAATGTCATTTCCAGTCAAAACCCATTTCATACGGCAAGATTTAGAGTCGTAGCCTGTTCCAGATATTTAGCCTGCTAAATATTTCTCTGGCATTTTCTGTAAGCAGTCTGCTATCACTGATTTACAGCATAAGCTATCAGAATTTCATTTTTGGCCATCTAAATATTAGCAATCTTAAATTCATAAAGTCATGGCATTGAATGTTGCACTGCCAAAAAAATCTTTCTCATTAAATCGAGGCACATTTACTTGAGATGCATGTGTTTACTTTTGAACATCATAGGTTGTTTTTGAGATATTGAACAAAATGAAGTTCAGTTTAAAACCTAACAAATATGTAAATGAAATCTTGTTTTCCCTTTGAATTTAATAGATTTTTCTTGAATCATTGGCAGATGTTTTTTTTATATTCTGATCAATTTCTCAGTAAACAAGACATTTTGTCATGTTGTTTCTCAAGTAAATGTATCTTGATTTAAGAATCTTTAGACATTTTCACGAGAGAACAAGACAAATATAGTGAGGAAGATCATCACTTTGTCGATGTGTGGTTAGAAGGTGCAGTAAAAAATTATTTCCACATTCTAGTGGTTGCTGGCAGAGGCGTAGGAACTTGAGCTTTTCTAAATGAATTAAAGTAATGGAGATCTTTTGGAAGTTGTATTTGCAGACCCTATTGATGTATCGTTTCATTCAATTTATTCCTTAATTTATACGTTTATTTGAAGTGCATTTTCTTCAAGTCATAAATTTACCTTCATAAAACGTATTAATTAAAAGCTTGACGTATTAAATGATACTCAGGCCAGGGGGATAAAAGCAAACTTTATATATTGTTTGAAGGCTTAAACTGGTCTTATTTCATGTCGGGAATAAGATGCAGGTTGAGAAATGTGTGGAAATAAGGTGTTTAATGTAAACTCCGCTCTTGATATATAATGTAGTGTTCTGCTGCAACTGAGGAAGTGTCCATATTTTCTGCAGGTGTACAAGAAAGAGAAGGCCCGCGTGATCTCAGAGGACGAGAAGAACTTCAAGGCCTTTGCCAGCCTGCGCATGGCCCGTGCCAACGCCCGTCTGTTCGGCATCCGTGCCAAGAGGGCGAAGGAGGCCGCCGAGCAGGATCCCGAAAAGAAGAAATAAACCATACTTTGTAAGAAACTGTCAAAAAATAAATGTAAAAAAAATCATGCTTTTGGAGTCATTTCTTTGAAAAAAAATCTGTTGATTTGTCTGCTTTTAAGAGGATGTGTGTGTATGGTTTGCTTTTCTGTCTCAAGTGACTTATTTAGATAGGGCTGGGCTTTGACACAAATTTCACAATTCGATTCTCATTCACAAGCTTTCGATTCAATATCGATTATTTTGGATATATATCAGGTACAGTACATGCCAAATTTTCTCAAGGAAAAAAAATCTCAACTAATGCTGTAAAATATACATGAGAGTCAGTTGGTACTACATTACTATAATATTGAAGGTTAAAATTAATGACGTTTTTACAATAAAGTTACAGTTACATATTTCTACTTCAATTCGTTTTTTTAAAAAATATAAACATTTAAATGGTGGCTGTCATAAAAACCTGATGGATTTATTCAAACAAATTAAACATTGAAGAACAGTAAAAAATATAATGAATGTTATATGGTGCATATATTAAGAAAATGCCCCTCTCTACAGTTTTTTTCCTATCTGATTAATGAGTTTATGGTCACCTAATATGTTTTTCTGAGGTAAATGTGACGTTACGTGACATTGTTTAGAAGCCATATTATATTGACGTCTTTGCGCGGCTGAAACACTGATTGAGCGATTACATGAGACAGGTTACGGATTGTAAAGTACTCTTTCTTTTAACTTACCTTCGGATGTTTAGTCATGTTTATTTTGTGCT
>NW_015628720.1:1359613-1364535 GCF_001515625.1 Sinocyclocheilus rhinocerous | reverse complement strand
ACTGATGCGATTACATGAGACAGGAGGTTACGGATTGTAAAGTACTCTTTCTTTTAACTTACCTTCGGATGTTTAGTCATGTTTATTTTGTGCTGAAACGTATTAATGTGGAGGAGATGAACAGTTCAGGTCTGTTGAACTGAGGCGCTACAGCGATCTGTCACTCCACATTAAACAGCGCCAAAACGGCATTTAAGTTTGAAATACTGCAATACAGTGGACAGAATTTGAAATCTGAGACTTTTTCATATTAAAAGTACCAAAAGCACAATGCTTATTGCGCTTTATTGGATGTGAAGTGCCCTTCAACGTTCCGTCCATTAACTACAGCGATCTGTCACTCCACATTAAACAGCGCCAAAACGGCATTTAAGTTTGAAATGCTGCAATACAGTGGACAGAATTTGAAATCTTAGACTTTGTTTCATATTAAAAGTACCAAAAGCACAATGCTTATTGCGCTTTATTGGATGTGAAGTGCCCTTCAACGTTCCGTCCATTAACTGAAAACAGGCTTGACTAATCGATTTTTGGGATTTAAGAATCGATATCGTTCCATAAAAATGAGAATTGATTAATACCGAGATATCGATATTTTTTGCCCAGCCCTACTGACGTTAAGGAGTTCCTCTCTCTACAGACAATGTCTTAAGACTCTGATGATAGAGTGTGCAGGCGACAATGCAAACAAAAACAAACAATGCTTTTTGTTCTTTCTGTTTGAGTATGCTTAAAAACAAGTCATTGGTTTGATTCCTGTTGAACAAGCATTTATAAAATGTATGTATCAAAAGTACCTTACAAATACATAACCTTTTATGGGGGTGTGAGATGGCTATTTTTAATATTCACCAGAGGATGGCAGTGTTTACCTTTATTGATTTTGGGAGTTTTCTAAGTGGTTGGTTTAGCAATAACTTTTTTTTTTCCCCCTTAGATAACTGCTAACTTTATTTTTTTATGCTGGATCTGGGTAAGGACAGCTTTTAAATAATTTTTCCAGGCCTGCGGTAGTTAGACTTGCTGAAGGGATAGTCCACCAAAAATTGTAGTTCTAATCATAATTTAAGAATTATGATCATTTACAAACCTGAATATGTTTCTATATAGATGTTTTGCAGAATGTTGTGAATCAAATAACATTGGAGACAGCTGATTGTCAGTGTGTGGGTGGAGAAAAAAATACAAATGTTTTTTTCTCCACTGAAGAAAGTCTGATACCGATACAGATCAGCTGTTTCAGTGCTCATAAATGCCAACATTCTCTGTCCTGTAGGTGATGTCATAATGGTGGTTTTGGTGGATGAATGGACTGTGGGTGTATTATGCAAACATTGCATTCCCACATCATCATATGCTCGTTCGAGAAGAATACATATCTTATCTCAGTTCATGCCAGGGATGTGTTTTGGTGCTATCTTTGCTTGTATTGTGTGCCCTGTTTTATAAACTCGTTTCTCTGAGGCTTTTGCACACGGATGGTTTAGAGCAGGGATGTCAAACTCAATTCCTGGAGGGCCGGAGCCCTGCAGAGTTTAGATTCAACCCTAATTAAACACACCTGATCCAACTAATCAAGTCCTTCAGGCTTATTTGAAAACTACATGGTATGCGTGTTGGAACAAAACTCTGCAGGGCTCCGGCCCTCCAGAAATTGAGTTTGACACCCCTGGTTTAGAGACTGGTTTAGTGTGGAAACAACTGTGAATGATTCAAGTAATGGTACATTTTCCAGTGTCACTGAAGCTGAAGTGGCCCAAATCAATTATAAGTGAAGTAAAGCGACCATTATAATTGGGGCTGTCCACAATCAATGAACCATTGGGATTTTTTTCCATGAAAACCTACACATGGATCAATAAACCAAAAATATCTTGACCCAGGGGAGATGAGTGGGGAGATAATCACGTATGAGGTTACATAAGATGTAGAGAGTGTGTCCTATTACCCTTGATCAGTGGAACTGGTGGAAAGAGTTAATTTAGACCACTCGTTAAAACACTGGAAAATGGGTACCATTCATATGTTTTATCTACAATAAATATTAAACTACACACTTAAGAAAAATAGTTCTAAACAGTGCCAGATTTGGGTTCTTTTTTTTTTAACTCAAAATGGTTCTTCAACACGATATGTTTCTAAATAGAACTGTTACTATATGTGTGAAGAATCTTTAAACAAACATATTCTTAGAGTGCAATACAAAATAAATATTTTAGCATAATGATATTCAGGTGAACAGGACAGATGTTGACTAAAATGCTGCCATTTGTAAACCCTAACCTGCATAGGTTCAAATACAACTTACTGTATATGGCTTAATCAACATATTTAAAGTAGTCTTGGGGAAATACTTTAAATACATTTTTATTTTATTATTATTTCTTTAAGAAGATGATCATATGCATTCTGCTCAACTTTTTCACTGGAGAGAGGAGTCGTATTTCAATCGGAAGCATTGGTTTTATGTTAAAAACATCTTAATTGATTGGTTTCTTACAAACAACCAACTTTTCAATTTACTGGAGTCGTGTGGATTACTTGTGGATTATTGTGATTTTTATCAGCTGTTTGGGCCCATTCTGACGGCACACATTCAGTGCAATTTCTCCTAATCTGATCAGCTTATCTACATCTTGGATGCCTGAGAGTGAGTACATCTTCAGCAAATGTTCTTTTTTGTGTGAACTATACATTTAAGCAAATGTGTTTCCTCTTCCTGGTTGATATCCGGCACAATCAGTCCTTCTCATCAGGATTCCTGATGGAGTGGCTCTTGATGTTCTTTTAGAAAGGCAGACAGAATTAGCAGAGCCTGTTTAAGATGATCAGCACAGTGGCCACAACGTCTTATTTTGCAGAAACTAAATAGCACTTTATCTCTGATGAAGCCATTTCAATTCTCTCTCTCACGTCACTTCCTGACCAATCTAACTCTGTCCTATCTAAAAAAAAAAATTGTGGGTGGGATGAAAAAGGTTCTGCGAGCACAATAATGGCATTTGTTACGTGCATACATGTAGGCGTTTTACCTCTGGGTATGGCTTCAGACAGCTATAAGCCGTTAATTACTCTTCTTAATTGATTTACAAGTTACGTTATATCCTGTCAACATGCATCCATGCTGCTCACTAAACAAATGACAGGAAACACTCTCCAATTAAATGAGAATGCCATTTCTTGTTTATCTCAAAATCTTGTCTATATACAGGTGCATCTCAATAAATTAGAATGTCGTGGAAAAGTTCATTTATTTCAGTAATTCAACTCAAATTGTGAAACTCGTGTATTAAATAAATTCAATGCACACAGACTGAAGT
This sequence comes from Sinocyclocheilus rhinocerous, assembly GCF_001515625.1. Lineage (NCBI taxonomy): Eukaryota > Metazoa > Chordata > Actinopteri > Cypriniformes > Cyprinidae > Sinocyclocheilus > Sinocyclocheilus rhinocerous. Next base: position 1,361,215 of record NW_015628720.1, on the reverse strand, counting down.
AGTTTAAGTCTTTGGTTCTTTTAATTGTGATGATTTTGGCTCACATTTAACAAAAACCAATAAAATAAAACCAATAAAAAAAACATTTTTAGTGAATAGTTGGCCTTCTGGAAAGTATGTTCATTAACTGTACATGTACTCAATACTTGGTAAGGGCTCCTTTTGCTTTAATTACTGCCCCAATTCGGCGTGGCATGGAGGTGATCAGTTTGTGGCACTGCTGAGGTGGTATGGAAGCCCAGGTTTCTTTGACAGTGGCCTTCAGCTCATCTGCATATTTTGGTCTCTTGTTTCTCATTTTCCTCTTGACAATACCCCATAGATTCTCTATGGGGTTCAGGTCTGGTGAGTTTGCTGGCCAGTCAAGCACACCAAACACCATGGTCATTTAACCAACTTTTGATGCTTTTGGCAGTGTGGGCAGGTGCCAAATCCTGCTGGAAAATGAAATCAGCATCTTCAAAAAGCTGGTCAGCAGAAGGAAGCATGAAGTGCTCCAAAATGTATTGGTAAACGGGTGCAGTGACGTTGGTTTTCAAAAAACACAATGGACCAACACCAGCAGATGACATTGCACCCCAAATCATCACAGACTGTGGAAACGTAACACTGGACTTCAAGCAACTTGGGCTATGAGCTTCTCCACCCTTCCTCCAGACTCTAAGACCTTGGTTTCCAAATGAAATACAAAACTTGCTCTCATCTGAAAAAAGGACTTTGGACCACTGGGCAACAGTCCAGTTCTTCTTCTCCTTAGCCCAGGTAAGACGCCTCTGACGTTGTCTGTGGTTCAGGAGTGGCTTAACAAGAGGAATACGACAACTGTAGCCAAATTCCTTGACACGTCTGTGTGTGGTGGCTCTTGATGCCTTGACCCCAGCCTCAGTCCATTCCTTGTGAAGTTCACTCAAATTCTTGAATCGATTTTGCTTGACAATCCTCATAAGGCTGCAGTTCTCTCGGTTGGTTGTGCATCTTTTTCTTCCACACCTTTTCCTTCCACTCAACTTTCTGTTAACATGCTTGGATACAGCACTCTGTGAACAGCCAGCTTCTTTGACAATGAATGTTTGTGGCTTACCCTCCTTGTGAAGGGTGTCAATGATTGTCTTCTGGACAACTGTCAGATCAGCAGTCTTCCCCATGATTGTGTAGCCTAGTGAACCAAACTGAGAGACCATTTTGAAGGCTCAGGAAACCTTTGCAGATGTTTTGAGTTGATTAGCTGATTGGCATGTCACCATATTCTAATTAGTTGAGATAGTGAATTGGTGGGTTTTTGTTAAATGTGAACCAAAATCATCACAATTAAAAGAACCAAAGACTTAAACTACTTCAATCTGTGTGCATTGAATTTATTTAATACACAAGTTTCACAATTTGAGTTGAATTACTGAAATAAATAAACTTTTCCACGACATTCTAATTTATTGAGATGCACCTATATATGCACTATATTCAAATGCACTAATTCCCAGCCTCAACCCATTCAGAAGTACCAGTACTTACATAGATACCTATACATAGTAGCCAGAAAGAAATGCTAATTTTAAAGAAAAACGTCAGACGTACTTAGAGGCTTTTGCATCTGAACTCTTCATA
>NW_015628720.1:1321490-1358192 GCF_001515625.1 Sinocyclocheilus rhinocerous | reverse complement strand
TGAGACGTGCGGATCCATGTGCAAGCTTTATTCACAGGCGTGGTCAGAAACAGGCATGGGTCAGACAATGGCAAACTGGTATGGAGAAGACAAGGCAAGGGCAATCCGGTAAACTAGCGAGGGTCAGTCGACGGCAAACGGAATCCAACAGGGCGAGACAAGAGGGATAAATCCAGGTACACAGGCAAAGATCAGAACATAGGAAAACAGACAAAGCAAGACTCCGCTAAGGCTAGGAAAACTAAGCAGGCTCCGTAAGGTAGCTATCAGCTAAACAATGATATTCGCTAAACAATACTCGGCAGAGGGAAGGGATCAGAGTGAGTGTTAAATAGGGGATGTGTGATTGATTACAGCTGTGTGCAATCAGTGCTGTGTGCAATCAACTGTGTGTGTCATCAGTGCAATGGATAATGGGATATGTAGTCCGGGGTGATATGCAACAGTGTGTAGTGCGAGAGTCAATGAAATGGAAAGGGTGACCTCTAATGGCTAGCAGAAGTTCATGGACCGGATACGTGACAGAGTGCATTGAATTTATTTAATACACGAGTTTCACAGTTTGAGTTGAATTACTGAAATAAATGAACTTTTCCACGACATTCTAATTTATTGAGATGCACCTGTATGTGAAGACAAATATTTTAGGATATATGCTTTTTTTAAGAGCCCCAAAATAAAACTCCAGTCAGAGTTTGAATGATAGCATTAGGTATCTTAGTAATATTATGTAAGAATAGTCTAACAACGCTAGTTTCACCACTTTCACCATTACACCACTATTATGCTATCAGAAAAAAATGCATCAGCCAATAACATAAAAGCATTTCAATAACTCTAGAGCCTTGAACATCGTGCACATGTGACCAGGCTAATACTAATCCATTCCCACACTGACATTGTTCTGAGATCCTGGTTACAACGTTTTTCTTTTAATTAGTACAGGTTTTGTATTTCTCTTTTGGAACTGATTGGTTATAGACTTCACTGATCCGAGCTCAGCTTATGCACCTCAGATCCAACAAATAATGAACAAAGCAATATTTGTAGATCATTTTGTCAATGTTCACTCAAAAACCCGAGGTGAATACGCTCAGATTGGTGAGGTGTATAATCAGTCACTTTCAAAAAGAAATATAAAACTTGTGCTAAATGTAAGAAAACAAGTTGATGAAATGATTGAATCCAATATTTGATAATAAACAAGAAATTCAGAAGTTAGTTAATGTGGTTAAAAAACACCAGTGGTTCAGAGACTTTAAATAATTAAACAAATAATAGAAGAATTCTGTCAAAATTCCATAATCATCCTTTAAGGAAGTGCATGGAACTGGAAGGAAAATTAAAAATCTCCTCTTTATGTAAGGATATGTCAACACTCCATGATTTTGTATGGTAGGCTAATTTAGTATAGTTTTACTTATAACCATGACCTTGAGGCTAGTAATGTCTAAACTGTACACTGAACTGTGCACACCAACCCTGTTATTAAAGATTTTTTATATTACATCCCTAAGTTTATATAAAAAAAACCCCACTCAAAATCTCACAGTGGCACATGCAATTCATGAAAGTAGACTATTATAGAAATTGATTTTTTAAAATCATCTTCTCAAAATGGATCCCTTATAGGCTATAAATGACTTCTGCACATTCATTCAAGCTTGGGATGCCGATTCTTGCCGAAACTGACGTCAGTCAAAGACTTTTCCCAGCTGAGGCTGTTAAATTCACTCCAATGTAGGTCTTCGACGCAACGTGACTATAGCGGGCAAGTGTCAGCCGCTCCGCTCCGCTCCTCTCTCTCTCACTTCCCTTGTGCAAAATTTCTCTCTCTCTCTCTCTCTCCACACACACACACACACACACACACTGAGAGAAGAGCAGCAGCAACAGCAGGTGAGAACCCAGCTCTCTTATTTAGACTTAATAGATCATGTTTGCTGTTAGTCATCAAGGAATTTGAATGATTATTATTGTTATTATTATTAATTATTATTATTACTACTATTAGCCTATATGCTGCTTTGCATATACAGTGTTGTTAGTTAGGCTATAATTAGGTTGTTTACATGTGATATCTAACTTGTCAGTACTTGCAAATCTTTGCGGAATGGTAAAGGATGCAGTAAACATAAACTATGCTCGTTAATCGACAATTATATTAATAAGAGTTTGATAAATAATAGAGGATAAAGTGAACTGTGGGTTAATTAGGCTACTAAACAGATGTTGGGTTGCAGACGCGAGAGAGATTAAGTCAACTGGACTAAAGTGGCATCTATTAACAGTCACTTCGTGTTACTTTATTGTCCTTTTCTTCACGCTGTTTTACACTGGATTCTTTGCGTTAAACGAGAAAAGTTTGGCGTATTCGTGTTGCATACTAAAACTATGTAGACTCATCACGTAAGAGCCAATTACATGAAGATCAAATGATCACACGTTTATTTGTCGTAGCCTGTGATTCTTAACTTGTGGTTCAAATGTTAAGCATTTGAATCAAATGATAGTTCAGACACACGAGATAGCAGTGTAAGAAAGCTCACTAACGGTGCTGTAATTTCCTCGCTAGAATGGCTGGATTGGTTGTTGTAGTGAGTGGATATAAATGTGAGAGAAGCTGTCCATGATCTGTGCTGCTGAACCACGCGCGCTGGAGCGCATTGCAATGCTGGCTGATAGATTTACGCATTGCTTTAGCTGATTTGATCTTTCAAAGGGTGAATATCTAATACATAAAACGCATTATTAATGTTACTGGTAATGTGATATCGAAATATGATCGCAGGGCACGAATTATAGGGGACGGGTTAGATTGAGCACTATAAAGGAAGTCCAATTAAAAGGTGCGAGGGGGCTAAAAACGACATAGTTCTATTTAGACGTGTTACAAAGTTAGATGACAAGTTAATCAGAGCGCCTACTTCGACCGGGCGGCAAAAACACGCTGGCAAGGAGAAATCGCGTTTGTTTGGAAGCCAATCACGCACAATTTGGCGTTTAAATGACACGCTTGGCAGTGGAAAAAAAAATCAACTGTCCAGAGACGCGTTTTTCCCCCAGTTTAATTTCTTTGTACTTTTTTGAACCAGGTGTCATGCGCGAGGCGATGCAAAACAGCCAGACGTATGCTACGTACGTTTACATAAAAACCAAGGAAAAGTAGCGCAGTGGAATGTAAAAACGCGTTCTGGGTGAACTGCCCCTAAACTATAGCAACGGTATCCCTCACTTTTTAGTATTATAATCACAGAACATCGAAAAAAGAAACAGTTCCATTACTTTTCCCACTTGATTACAGAAAATATCACAATATATTTAAAAAAAAAAATGTAACGAAAGTTAGTTGAAGTCTTGGAGCACGATGCGCGAAAATTCGGGTTTCTCTATTTAACTCTACAAAGAAGTTAACCCACTTCTGTAAATTTAAACACTAAAAATGCAAGTAGGCTAAATATAAGTAATATAGCCTACAGGTTTCAACAGAATGTTCAATTTTAAAAAATTGTCCAATGATCAAGATATTCTGACTGCCAGGTTAAAGGGTTAACCTGATTAAAATGAAAATGATGGGTACAATTTTTGCCATTGTCAGTAGTGTTAGTGATATGTGAAGCATATATAGCTCACACAGGAACCACTTTCAAACCAAGCAGCTTTCTGTTGGTCATCACAACAAATATGCTTGACTAACTTCAACTGTTGCGAAATCTGAGTAAGGAAATCCAACACGTGGATGTTCACGTAATTAACTCAGTCCATGCAATTATACTGTATCTATCTACTCACATGTGAATCCTAACTGTGTGTACATAAGCTGTGTTTTTGATGACAATGTGGTGTCAGTGCTTTTGACCATTCATTGGATGTTAAAAGTACATTTAGAAAGTACATCCTGATATTTCTTACCCACACATGCTTATTTCTCACTTAGGAGTCTGTTGTGGAAGAGGCTGTCAACTAAAGATCTCATCTGGGATTTTGCTGTTGTAATACTAATGGACATCTCTGATTTACAACATCCCATTTGATCCCTTTAAATCTGAACCACTCCCAGCAGCCCATTCTCCTCTAAAGCAAATCAGACATAGAGATGTCTTTCTGTAGAGAGCTTTAAGTCGAACTGACAGATATGTTTTAAGACATCCCACATCCTTTGCTTTACACAGAAACAACACAAGGTCACATTAAAAAAATCGACTCCCTGCATGGGAGAGTCCTGCTTCAATCAAACTGAGGCTTTTAAAGATCAGCCCATTGGCACTGCCGTCTCCCATCTCCGGCTGACCCTCCGCACTCAACTTTCTGTCAGGATGAGTGACTCACAGGAAGCGACGTCCCCAGTGGCCGGCATAGGAGGCCCTGTCGCTTGCGTATCCAAGGTGGAGCTGCGTGTTTCCTGCAAGTCCCTGTTGGACCGAGACACGCTCAATAAGTCTGACCCCTGCGTCATGCTCATGGTACAGAACCAAGGTCAATGGACTGAAGTGAGTTTCCTTTTTTCCTTTTGGTCTCAGTAGTGGTTTTAACCACCATTTGCAAGCTATGTTTGAAGGGTCCCCTGCTGGCCATAAGCAGGTTACTCAGTTAATATCTTTTGCCCTCACCCTAACTTTTGCCCTGGACTAATTGGGCTTAAATACATAGATGAAGTGGCAAAAACCATAAAGGTAAACATAAACTGCAAAAACATCTAGCAGTGCTCAAAAATGTAAGATTTTGATTTTAGTAGTTATAAGTTATACAGGTTTACATGGACGCCTGTTTTCATAATGGAATAAAAAATACAAAATGTAATTGCAACTTTTAATTTTAACTTTTACTTTTAACTTAAAAACGTTCAGTTTTTCTCAGAATTGTGAGGCAAAAATGTAGAATTGCGAGACAAAAAGTCAGAATTGTGATAAAGAAAGTTACAATTACCATATCATTTTTTATTCCACACTGGAAACAGGCTTCCATAAGTTTTAAACAAAATATACTCACTAAAATATCTGAAAAAAAAGGAAATGTGCACTTTTTATTGAGAAGGATGATAATTTACAAATGGCTGATTAATGGGCCTGGCCAACAGGTTCTGAAATGAACAGTTGCTTATGGCAAGAATGCCCCCCAAATTAAAGATATATGGGCAAAAAATGCCCCTGTGTGAGTTGTTGTTATTTTTGTGATATGTGAAGCATATCTCACATAAAAGTCACTTTCAAACCAAGCAGCTTTCTGTTGGTCATAAATACACTTGACTAACTTGAACCCGTTGCGAAATCTGCATAAGAAAATGCTTCGCCTGCACACAAACTTCCTGATCACAATGTGTATGTCCAACACGTGGATCCTTGTAAAATATTCATGTTATTAACTCATGCAGTTTATATATTCACTTATAAACCTTCTTGTATATCTGTATGTAAGCTGTGTTTTCAATGTGGTTTCAGTGCTTTTGACCATTCACTGGATGTTAAAAGTACATTTAGAATGCACATCCTGATATTTCTTACCCCCACATGCTTATTTCTTGCTTAGGAGTCTGTTGTGGAAGAGGCTGTCAACTGAAGATCTCGTCTGGGATTTTGCTGTTGTAATATTAATGGCCATCTCTGATTTACAACATCCCATTTGATCCCTTTAAATCTGAACCACTCCCAGCAGCCCATTCTCCTCTAAAGCGAATCACGCATAGAGATGTCTCTCTGTAAAGAACTTTAAGTCGAACTAACAGATGTTTTAAGAGATCCCACATCCTTTGCCTTACGAAGAAACAACACAAGGTCACATTAAAAAATCGCCTCCCTGCATGGGAGAGTCCTGCTTCAATCAAACTGAGGCTTTTAAAGAACAGCCCATTGACACTGCTGTCTCCCATCTCCGGCTGACCCTCCGCACTCAACTTTCTGTCAGGATGAGTGACTCACAGGAAGCGACGTCCCCAGTGGCCGGCATAGGAGGCCCTGTCGCTTGCGTATCCAAGGTGGAGCTGCGTGTTTCCTGCAAGTCCCTGTTGGACCGAGACACGCTCAATAAGTCTGACCCCTGCGTCATGCTCATGGTACAGAACCAAGGTCAATGGACTGAAGTGAGTTTCCTTTTTTCCTTTTGGTCTCAGTAGTGGTTTTAACCACCATTTGCAAGCTATGTTTGAAGGGTCCCCTGCTGGCCATAAGCAGGTTACTCAGTTAATATCTTTTGCCCTCACCCTAACTTTTGCCCTGGACTAATTGGGCTTAAATACATAGATGAAGTGGCAAAAACCATAAAGGTAAACATAAACTGCAAAAACATCTAGCAGTGCTCAAAAATGTAAGATTTTGATTTTAGTAGTTATAAGTTATACAGGTTTACATGGACGCCTGTTTTCATAATGGAATAAAAAATACAAAATGTAATTGCAACTTTTAATTTTAACTTTTACTTTTAACTTAAAAACGTTCAGTTTTTCTCAGAATTGTGAGGCAAAAATGTAGAATTGCGAGACAAAAAGTCAGAATTGTGATAAAGAAAGTTACAATTACCATATCATTTTTTATTCCACACTGGAAACAGGCTTCCATAAGTTTTAAACAAAATATACTCACTAAAATATCTGAAAAAAAAGGAAATGTGCACTTTTTATTGAGAAGGATGATAATTTACAAATGGCTGATTAATGGGCCTGGCCAACAGGTTCTGAAATGAACAGTTGCTTATGGCAAGAATGCCCCCCAAATTAAAGATATATGGGCAAAAAATGCCCCTGTGTGAATTGTTGTTATTTTTGTATCATATGATAAAGTTAAGCAATATCACACAAGCAAGAGTGCTGTTTCCCCTAAATACAAGCAAGTTAATATTAAGTTACTTTTTTAGGCACAATCTTGTCAATATTGTTGTTTTTGCTCTATTTTGGCATTGGGAAAATAGTTCCAAACAAAGCCACGGCAACATACAGTGGTGTTTCATTCCTTTTTGAATGGTGTTTTTGAATGAAACGACTGAGGGAATGATTCAGTGATCCATTCAATAGAAAAGCTAATTTCTGTCTCTGCTGGCCAATATATCAGTCTATAACTAATTATAAATAAATACATTAGTATTGTATTTTTAAATTGTACATTTGTAGTGCTACAGGATCACCTTTCTGTTCTTCAATGATTAGAAAACAGGTCTAAGTGTTAGGCCTAGGCTTTAGGTTAGAGATTCTTGGATGGGTATAATTTCGCGCAATGCCTTCAGTTGACATTCTGATAGTACACTCTTAAAAATAAAGGTGCTTCAAAAGGTTCTTCACAGCGATGCCATAGAAGAACCATTTTTGGTTCCACAAAGAACCATTCAGTCAAAGGTTCTTTAAAGAACCATCTCTTTCTTACCTTTTTGTAATCTGAAGAACCTTTTTTCACCACAAAGAACCTTTTGTGAAACAGAAAGGTTCTTCAGATATTAAAGGTTCTTTATGGAACCATTTAGACAAAAAGGTTCTTCTATGGCATCGTGAAGCACCTTTATTTTTAAGAGTGTATAGGGCTTGACTGTGAAGGTTGACTGGGCTGTGAGTGGGGGGAGTGGGCACTTTTTGGAATGAATCTAGGCGCATGGAATTGTCACACAGCAGGAAAGGACGCTTGAAGCAAAGAGAGCGACCACTGTGGTGGTTTTTTTTTCCATATCAAAGCAGTCAGTGTAAGAAAAAAAAATTATCTGGAGCCACAGCAGTGGTGCTGAAGACAGCTCGGCAAAGCTGCGAAGCTGTCTGCAGCAATGTGTCAGGCTGAAGGATGAAATCTTAATCCTGGCCCCATTATTCCAACAACTGTGCCACGTTCAACATCACAGTGAACAAAGTGAAAGATGCCACCCTGCTTCAGCGTTCGTTGCATTCAAAAGATTCCCATTTTAAAGAGCGTCCACATGAAACAGGCAAAGACAAATGAAAAAGCCATTGAGATATTATTGTGGACTTTGTTTTCTGAGATTTGTTTGACAATCAACATGAGTTGAGTATCTTGAAATAACTGATTACCATAATACAGACGCTTTGTACTTCAGATTTTCTTGCATATTTCCATGTGCAGGCGATGAAAACAGTGCTTCATCTTAGTCCATTTGAGACTAAATTACTCTTTGCAGTGAAATTCGTTTTTGCATCTCAAAAACGTTCAGCTCTCTACATAGCATATTTCAGTCACACTTAGAGAGCAGCGGTACACAAAGATGAGCAGTGTAGGAAGGAAAAATGGTTATGCTCTGCAACCGTTTCATCAGTGTGGATAAGACAATCATAACGCTAAATGCATTATCTTCACACTGCATGCCAATGATTAAGTCTGACTGCAGCTGCAAGTTGTTTAAAAACTGATGGTTTGAGATGCATTATTATGAACATGATTAGTTTTCATTGTGAAGTATTTGATATGCTGATGAGAGTTCTGGTGAGTGTGCTCTTAAAGGGATTGTTCACCCCAAAATGACAATTCTGTCATTATTTATTCACCCTCATGTCGTTCCAAATCCGTATGACTTTCTTTCTTCTGTGGAATGTAAAGGAAGATCTTTTGAAGAATGTTTTAACTGTCCATAGAGTCAAAGTCAGTGGTGTCTAAAAACAACACCGGACAGTGGACACTATTGACTCAATGTATGGACATTATATGAACATTTTTCAAAATATCTCCCATGAAATGAAGTAAAATGAAATTTTCATTTTGCGGGGAACTAGCCTATTCCTTCGTCATGATGGCAACAGTGAAAGTGTGCTGTGTAAAATATCAGCACCAGCTAACAACTGAATGAATGATTGATTGTGAAATTGAGTTTTGGTTTTTCGGAATCCAATTTTTTTATGTAATCTTCTTTGCATATGAAGATCCATATTTGACAAGCTTTCTTGGTTTTCTTCACAGAATGACAAAATACAGTCTCTTAAGCTAAAGAGTTTCTGCATACTGACATAGCATTGGAAGAGCCACTGTCATTATTTTACTGTACTAATATAGATACTCACTTTGAATATCATTTGCATGGTTTTACACTTCAGTCAAAGAGCAGTCTTATTTATCTAATTAATTATTTCCATCTTTTCCCTGATATTAGCTTTTACACATGCCAGATTGCTTTCACAGGAGCAGAAAAAAATTATAACCACATTCATCTAATATTAGACACAGACATTTTGCCAGAAAGTCAGTGCAAAACATATATGCAATGCCGTTTTCTTGTCCTCGGCATTAGTCTACATTTTCTGTCTTGAATGTCCGCCAGGCGTTATCTTGGCATACGTGTCTAGGATGTGTCAATATAGTTTCATTTTGCAATTCCCATGTTATTCCCATTAGATCCGATGTTTTCATGATGAACTGGAGCATGTTGCATTGATCCATGATCATATTACCACAATTCCCAGAATATAATTTAAACGTTAGGCTTTAATTTCCTCATGCAAGCAGTGAGCGTATGAATCGTAGACATTTTGCCAGAAAGTCAGTGCAAAACATATATGCAATGCCGTTTTCTTGTCCTCGGCATTAGTCTACATTTTCTGTCTTGAATGTCCGCCAGGCGTTATCTTGGCATACGTGTCTAGGATGTGTCAATATAGTCTCATTTTGCAATTCCCATGTTATTCCCATTAGATCCGATGTTTTCATGATGAACTGGAGCATGTTGCATTGATCCATGATCATATTACCAGAATGCCCAGAATATAAGTTAAACGTTAGGCTTTAATGTCCTCATGCAAGCAGTGAGCGTATGAATCGTCACAGCGTGAGACACTAAGTGGGTGCTGCTCTACAATCGCTGAATGTTCAAAGCAACAGATATGTGTGGCGGGCTATTGTCCTTTTTGCTAAAAGCATTCATTTAAATAGCTCAGTGACGACATTAGGCATTAGACATAATGGAATTTTTTTGTTAAGACGTCAAGTGGTTTGTAAGAAGCTTACCAAATCTCTGACTGCTGTCAGTTTTTGTTATTTATATCTTCCAAACGCAGTCCCTCCACAGCAAAGACTGATATGGAAAAGAGGGGTGGCAGGATTTAAAAAGACTGACTGTTTTTAATATTACTTGGGGCACAAAATGTGAGTTCATTATGTGAATGCGCCGCACTGTAGGAAAACTTGAGTTCAATATTGAGTCCAAAAATTCTCCAGAGAATATCAAAACAGATTTTCAGAATAAAAAATGCCTGTGCACAGTGCAAGGGTGTTCTGGGTGGTTGCAAAGCAGTTCTAAATGGTTGTTGGGTGTTCTTGGTTATTTGCAACACTGCTGCTAACTGTTTACTATGGCATTTTTGGGTGGTTGTCAGGGTGTTTAGCTGGGTTGTTGCTGGGTAGTATGTAGTTGGTATATGCTCTGCCAAACTGTTTAAGAATTAAGAAAGTGCACACATTAACAATGTACAGTCAATGGATGATTACCGCAAAATCCCTTTCATATCTAACCAAAAGATGTACATTGATTTCCAAGGAATGCATCAACTAATATAATGCATACCTTGGATGCAATGTGAGTTGCTTTAAGTATCTGCCAAATGCATAAAAGTAAATGTAACTGTTGAGGCTGCTGCCATTTATTTCTTTTCACATCTTACAATAGATAAGTGAGAGAAACTTTGAGCCTTAATAACCTTAAAAGACAAAAATTTGAATGGTTTTGACTTGTCAGAATATTTTAATGACAGTAATTCCAACATGATGTGAACACAGCATACGCATTAGCAATAACAATAATAGTCTAAATCCCAAAGTATACTGATTAGCATATGTGTACAGCCCAGCACATGGTCTTTCAAGTTACACGGCATTTGATCAAGTGTGCAAATACAGGCAGCCGATGCATGTGCATTAAAACGTTTGGTTGTTGTCCAGTGTCTGCACTATTTCTCTCCAGGAGTTACGACTTATCAGAATGTCATTGTATTGGTTTTAGCTTGATTTGCGGGTATCTCGTAACCTTTTTTTTATCATGGGCATCCATTATTGTTGTAATCTTTAGTAGATTGCTATCATTAATACAGTTTTTTGCCTACTATATTGTACGGAAGTGTGCATATTCCAACATAGATTATGCACACAAAAAGAACGGCCCTCTACCTGCATTGTGACCCACAAATCACGATAAAACAGTTCAAAGTCTTGTAGAAGCAAGCTAAAATGGCATGTTTTTTTTAATTATCTCACGTTTGCTTTTGCTTTTTTCACGTTAACACTATTGGTTAGATTTAGTTTAGCGTAGGTGATACATTATTTTCAAATGCAATAGAGCATTAAACTTTTTTGATTTGCGGGTATCTCGTAACCTTTTTTTTATCATGGGCATCCATTATTGTTGTAATCTTTAGTAGATTGCTATCATTAATACAGTTTTTTGCCTACTATATTGTACGGAAGTGTGCATATTCCAACATAGATTATGCACACAAAAAGAATGGCCCTCTACCTGCATTGCTCCATATGTATGGCTTTTCTGAAGTAAACTTGCTCGGTAGCTCACCTGGTACAGCACTGCGTATGAAACACAAATCACGATAAAACAGTTCAAAGTCTTGTAGAAGCAAGCTAAAATGGCATGTTTTTTTTTTATTATCTCACGTTTGCTTTTGCTTTTTTCACGTTAACACTATTGGTTAGATTTAGTTTAGCGTAGGTGATACATTATTTTCAAATGCAATAGAGCATTAAACTTTTATTTCATTTCTGAACTACCGCAATACAACAACCGCAATACAACAACAAATAACATAACAAAACATTGTCAGAATCACGTCTGAAAACTCACATTTGTTTTTGGATCAAACTGAACACGCTTTTAGCTTCACTCACTGCACATGAAAGTGTCTCAAAACGTGCAAGAGACAACATTTTGAAGAAATCCTACCACAGGCACATTTTTCAATGTGACTGGGTTGACATATTCAGATGTAGCCATTGGTAACTGATTCAGACCATGTGGATTTTTGTCTCTATGTTGTACCAAGTGCTTCTCTGATGCTCTTAAACCATTAGGTGTTCCACTATCTGCTCATGCAGCACCTATCAATGGGGAAGTGCCATTGTCATGCAAAGCAAGAGCTAAAATTAAGTGGGAGCTAAGCCTACTCATATCTCTCTTTGCGCTCCCTTTCACTTTCTCTCTCTCTCTCTCTCTCTCTCTCTCTCTCTCTCTCTCTCTCTCAAGGTGAACACTACATAGTATGTGCAAATATAGCATAATATTCTAAGACCCTCATGAACCTCCCATGTAATCTCTCTACGTACAACTCCCTTAGGCTACATACATCACTTCATTTCTCTCACTGCTTCTGTTATACTTCTCAAACATCTTAAAGCTGCCACTGTAAGGGGTAAAGAGACAAACTCCGGTTCATTTAACAGCCCCTTTACAGCTCTGTATAACTCACTATGAGGTTCTTTAAGTCGACAATAAGATCAAAAGTCTCTTCCTCTTGGTTTCCTTGCTCTCTATATATTTGAAGTAATGTTGAATGAAACAAAAGTTTGACACATTTGTTTATTCAAAGCTTTTAACAGTCAAAATTGTTAGCAAAGAAGCTTAATATGGCGATAAGTCTAAACTAGCAGTGAGCAAAGAGTGGTAGGTTGATAAAAGCTCAAATGAGAAATCCACTCAAAAGTACGCAGCCTGTCGCCTCACCTCACCTGATAACTTGAGTAAACAAGTTAATTGGAAGGTTGACGGCATTATAATTTCCGTTCAGGTTTTCCTTGCCATCGGTATGCAATCCAGTTTTGGCTGTGTACCTGAACTGACCCAGTCAAATCTTGAAAAACAGAGTTTTCAAACTAGACCTCAGTATTGGGAACGTGTCTGATTTCTGTATGTTGGCAGGGTGGCCGTACCGTAACTGGGGAGTTCTGTAACAAAATGGTTTTCCAGCAGCAGATGTACTTGGAATTGATAAGAGGTCTGCTTCCCTGTGATTGGAGGAGCCGCGGGAGGCAGTCTGGTGTTTGCAGTGATAGCAGAGACTCTAGTCTAGCAGCAGTATGAACTAGTTGTAGCCTATATATAAGGATTCAGAAACCATTCGGCCAGCACAGTATTATAGTAATCTAGTCAAAAGGTTATTGCGCATAATAGTTTCTGAATGTCATGCTCTACATCCGTAATGCTCCTCAAAAGTAATATTAGCAATATTCCTGCAGAACAGCACATTTTTGACCTCCCAGGAGGAAGTCGTCTATTTTAAGTCAAAATAATCCAGTGCTAGAAAATATCTTTACATCCTCTCAGCTAAATAAAAACATGTCCTGGTCTTTTGTCATGGAAATTTTTTTTTTTTAATATCTAAATATTTTAGATAAGGAAACCTAATATAAAACATTGAAAGTAAATTTTTGATTGTATTGAGACTTTTTTATCAGCATAGATTAAAAGGAGTACATGTATAAAACAATTTTTCTTACAACACACACACACACACACACACACACACACACACTTTATGGGGACATTCCATAGGCGTAATGGTTTTTATACTAATTTGATCGAGATACAACTATTTGAAAATCTGGAATCTGAGGGTGCAAAAAAATCTAAATATTGAGAAAATCGCCTTTAAAGTTGTCCAAATGAAGTCCTTAGCAATGCATATTCCTAATCAAAAATTATGTTTTGATATATTTACAGTAGGAAATTTACAAAATATCTGAATAGAACATGATCTTTACTTAATATCCTAATGATTTTTGGCATTAAAAAAAAAAAAATCAATAATCGTTGGCTATTGCTATACCCGTGCTACTTATGACTGGTTTTTGCTCCAGGGTTAAAAATGTCACAGTGCACAAAATATTAATGGTCTTTTTCTTTATGCAGAATATGTCTTGTTTCTGTCTTTTGGGAAGAATTATGACCTAGACATATTGGTTTCATGAATGGTTTTCAGCTCCTTTAGTTTGATTTACTACCACTTGCACTATGTGAGAGTTCACCTCAGTTCAAGGGCACATACATAGTAGATTGAAGGGCTGAATATTTTATATGTGAGGCTGTATGTAATTGCTGAGAAAGACTCAGTCAAACACAGGCTGATGGAGGAGGGTCATTCCTTGCTTGATATGTGCTACGCAGACACATTAGAGGTTTGACACTGTTAATCTGATTTAGTGTGAGTATGACCGATTACCTCACATGCTGATTTTAAATGGTTGTTTTTCCCCATTTGTGTGACAATAACAAATGCCCTTTTCAGAAATATGCCAGAGAATGTCAGTCTCCCTTGCAGTGTGTGTTTGGACGCTAATTTGAAACTGTAGTTTTTCATAAACTATACACCCAACCTTCCCTTTTTAAAAAGTAGTCAGCTACATTAAGCTACTAATAAAAAGCAACTACTATGATGCTGTTTAAGGGGACAAAATCCAAATCCATACTTTTTTCCCCAATCAGAGCAGTAGTTACCTTGCACAAAAACAATGTACACTAAATGTGATAAATAAAACCAGAAAACTACATTGAAACCAAAAACATGGTGATAAAATTTAGTGTATCTGCACTGGGGCTCAGTTGAATCAGTTTATTTGAACAGGTTCATTTACATGGACCATCCAACGAACTGAACTGAAACAGTGAAGCAAAATTTTTTTCATGCTAAACCAATAAAACCTCGTTGCAAAAAAAAAAAAGTAGAAGAAGAAAAAAAGAAGGAGATAAAGCTACACTAGCTAAAAAAAGAAAAAGGAGACTATTAATATTACTTACTAGGAGACTAAAAGCTACACTATTATGAAAACAGCTGAACTATTGTCAGATTTAAGAAAAAATGTATCAATTAAAAGAATAATTCACCCCAAAATTAGCTGAAAATGCACTCACCCTCAGGCCATCCAAGATGTAAATGAGTTTGTTTCTTCATCTGAACTGATTTGGGGAAATTTATCACTTACAATGCATCACTTACTCAGCAATGGATCCTCTGCAGTGAATGGGTGCCGTCAGAATGAGAGTCCAAACAGCTGATAAAAACATCACAAGTAATCCACACGACTCCAGTCCATCAGTTAATGTCTTGTGAAGTGAAAAGCTGTTTGTTAGAAACAAATCCATCATTAAGTCCTTTTTAGCTTCAAACTGTTGCTCCTGGCTAAAATATGAGTCCTCTACCCATAATATTGCTTTCTCCAGTGAAAAAGTTGTCTTGTCTGAATCAGGAGAGAAATATACACAGATCATGCACTGTTAACAAGAGAGAACGGTCCAAAACAGTTCTAGACGATATGTTGGTGGATTTTGATGTGAGAGGACAACAGGGGGATGGTCTTTTTTACTGGAGGAAGCATTATTGTGGATTATGAACTTGTATTTTGGCTTAAATTTAAAACTCCTTAATGATGGGTTTGTATTGATTACAAACACATAGATTTTTGCTTCACAAGATGTTAACTGATGGACTTGTGGATTATTATAATGTTTTTATCAGCTGTTTGAACTGATGGCACCCATTCACTGAAGATTCACTTTTTCTTTTTATAAATCCTTTTCTCTTTTATAAACTTCCATTTTTTGTTTGTTCAGCATTTGCTCCGGTAGAAAGTAAATCCCAAATGCTTGTCTCTTTCGATGCCTTTATTCTAAACTGATTCCCTAATATCTTCTCCAACATCTTGGAAAATGATGCATTAACTCCTCCAGCTAATTGCCTCAGAGAGGTTTTATTTCAGAAGTGATTGTATTTGCTCTGTTTGTTTTTGACATGCACCAGTGAACAATAGCAAAGCAGGGGGAGGTAAGGAGAGAGACAGCTGATGAATGAGAAACGAGAACAAATGTGTTTTGTACGAGAGCAAGGCCATGATCATCGCAGCTGCATGTGTGGAAGCTCTCAACAATCAGACTCATGAGGCCTTCATCCCACTGTCGTCATTTCTTTGACTTTACCCAGGGACAGCACACAAACAGACGAATAAACAAAGCAGCCTGTGAAGCCAGATGCTTCCAGTGAGAAGATTTTCACTTACTGTTGACTAAATTGTTGTTCTTTCTGTAATTCAGCTGGACCGTACTGAGGTGATCAAGAGTAACCTGAATCCGGTCTTTGCCAAAGTCTTAATGCTGGACTACTACTTTGAGGAAGTACAGAAACTACGCTTTGAAGTCTACGACATTCACGGAACCCACAGTATTGGAACACGAGACGACGACTTCCTGGGTGGGGTGGAGTGCACGCTTGGACAGGTGATGGCACTTTTCCTCTGCATTTTATTTAATAATACACTATGTGGTCTAAAATGTGGTTGCTCTCCTAATTAACAGCCATATGGCAAAAAAAAAAAAAAAAAAAAAAACAAAAAAAAAAAGCTCTCCTAATTAACAGGCCATATGGCAAAAAAAAAAAAAAGCATAAATAATAATAAAAAAAATTATAATAATTTAATATATTATATACGCTAAATATATGTTGTAAACAAGGAAATTCAATTAAATATGTGTGTGTGTTCGTGTACACACATATTGTAACCTGCATATACCAAAATATATTTCAAAATGTATTTCGGGGCAAGAAAATGCATTTCCAATCGTACATTAGCCTACATTTAGTCTAAATGCAAATGTGGATGGAATAGCTTACTAGAGATCAAAACTAGATTTATAAAGATTTAATAATGTTGATTTTTTTTTTCATATACAGTATGTGACCCTGGACCACAAAACCAGCCATAAGGGTCAATTTTTCGGAATTGAGATTTATACATCATCTGAAAGCTGAATAAATATGCTTTCCATTGATGTATGAAAATCTGGAATCTGAGGGTGCAAAAAAATCTAAATATTGAGAAAATCGCCTTTAAAGTTGTCCAAATGAAGTCCTTAGCAATGCATGCAAAAATTAAGTTTAAATATATTTTTGGTAGGAAATTTACAAAATATTTTCATGGAACATGATCTTTACTTAATATCCTAATGATTTTTGGCATAAAAGAAAAATCTATAATTTTGACCCATACAATGTTTTTTTTGGCTATTGCTACAAATATACCCCAGAGACTGAAGACTGGTTTTGTGCTCCAGGGTCACATCTGGCACATTTTTTTTTCCTGGTCTATATATACTTTAAATATATGCTAAATGTATGTAAACATTGAATATACTTTTGAAAATATATTAAATTTTTATTTTCATATACTAAAATATATTTCAAATGTATTTCAGAGGCAATCTTATAGTAGCCTATATTTAGACTATAGGCTAAATACAACTAAATGCACTTGCTGATTTTTATTCAAATGTGTTATATGTTCACATGTGTTATAGACAACATTTTTTCAATTGTTCAATCAACAATTAAAAAAAAAACTAATTTATTTATTTATATTTTCAGATGTGACGTATGTAAATGTATTTAAAAACATTTTTATTTTTAGAATATATTTTGATAAATATAATTAAGTTTAAATATATTTTTGGTAGGAAATTTACAAAATATTTTCATGGAACATGATCTTTACTTAATATCCTAATGATTTTTGGCATAAAAGAAAAATCAATAATTTTGACCCATTCAATGTTTTTTTTGGCTATTGCTACAAATATACCCCAGAGACTGAAGACTGGTTTTGTGCTCCAGGGTCACATATTGTAACATAGTATTTTTTTTTTTTTGTGGAAATTGTAAAGTATGTTCATTGCTGATTTTTATTCAAATGTGTTATATGTTCACATGTGTTATAGACAACATTTTTTCAATTGTTCAATCAACAATTAAAAAAAAAACAAATTTATTTATTTATGTTTTCAGATGTGACGTATGTAAATGTATTTAAAAACATTTTTATGTTTAGAATATATTTTGATAAATATAAAAAAATGGCCTAAAGATATTTCGGTAGTAAATATATTTACATAAATATATTTAAGCAAATATAGCTATATATTTGGCCTTTTATTTTGCTTATTTTGAAACATATTTGAGAATAGCTGGATATATTTTGCTGTATGGACAGGTTTGGATATTTAATTTAAGCCTCATTGATGTTCATGACTGAATCGAAGTAAATCCCTATGTTCCAACATCTAATGGAAACCATGTACTGTGCTATTCTCAAGAAACTATTATTGTTTTTAGATATTATTTCCTTTAAACATTTTAATTTGTTCCATAGATAGTGGCCCAAAAAAAGATGGTGAAACCTCTGTTGCTGAAATATGGAAAATATGCTGGAAAATCCACTATCACAGTGAGTTGAAAAAAAAAACTACACACATAATCCATATTTAATTGCTGCCGTACACATTTACACATTCACTGAAAGCTCTCGTGGTAGAAGTTTCATCTGGCTTCAATTGATTTTAGCATTCACAAAGGGGTTTTGTTTGGTTTACAGAATAACTAAAAGACAATTGAAGTTACTTTACTGGAGACACACTCCTAGATAGTCAGATGAGGATGAAGCTGTACTTTTGCAAAATGAAAGCAGACACTGTTTGCCACACCAACTCATCCTTCGACAATAACCACTGTTTAGCAGAAATTTCCTTAAGAATCACTGTGTTCAATTAGACAAAATCTAATTTTGGTATTGAGTATATAACGGACCATTGCAAAAACAACAATTATAAAGGTAGCTATAAAAATAACTGCATAAACAATGCTATCTCATGGCTGATTCGTACGTATTTTACAAGGTGGCTAATTTGTACGACCTCACTCGTATGATTTTCTGTGATTTGTCTAGACCCCAGTGACGGGTAGGTTTAGGGACGGGGTTAGGTGTACTGTAGGTCAATCGTACAAATTAATACGAATTGTGCATCTTGTAAAATACGTACGATTCAGCAAAAATTTTATGAATTTGTACAAGTGAGGTCATACGAATTTGTACGAATTAGCCACCTTGTAAAATAAGTACGAATTGCCGTGAGATTGGGTTGGTATAAAGGGTCTGTTCGGCATGCGCTGCAGTTATGTTGTCTGCCTCTTTAAATGCTTGATTTTACAGTTTGTAGTTATTATTATAGTTATCACGTTATTATTATAGTTATAATGTGAACAGGCCTTAACCACGGCTGGGTTTTTGGCATCTACACCCACCCATTTACAATGCACAGTCTTGCATTATGAGATGTCACTCAAAAGTGATATTCATTCATCTGTAGGACCACCCACTTTTTTTGAAGTGCCAACTAAATGCCAAATCATGCCCACGCCGCTCATCACAAAACTCAGAGGATGACTGCACATTACAAAATGAGTGATTTTTTTCCCTATTACTTCTGGAATGAAATGTCACTTTAAAATATTTCTTGATACAGTTGAGTGAAACCGCTAGTATGTGTGATGCCTGAGAGATAGATAATGTGGAATCTCTATAACACCGGTGCATTAAAAAGTCATCAGGTTTCAGGAATAAGGTCTAACCCGTGTAAAGGACTTTTAATAAAACTCGGTGTAGTTTGGGTTGCAGTGCAGGCGGTTTGACCTCCAACTTAAATTCTGCTGCTTTCTGGCCTCATATCATATAACACAGTTAAACCTTTCATACTGTAGGTAGACAGACGCAGGATATTCTTACAATATCTGCTAACATGGTGTAAAATAATGTAGACTATCAATTTCGGTATGACAAAATAGTATTTCAATTACTATATCAGAGCTAGTTCAACTTAATTCAAACAAGCCACACATGCAAAAAAAATGTAGATTAAAAAAGTGATGCCCCAAACTATTTTTGCATGTTTCTATTGCATGCAGACAAGGTTAATCCGTAAGACAAAACGTAATACCACATCCTTATCATAGGTGTTGATTCTCTGCTTTCTCATCAGTTTTAACAAAGTCTCTCCTGACCACACTGCAAACTAATGGCCTTTTCATGTTGAAACATCCACAGCAGTGACTGTTTTTGCTGAACCCCCCTCTCATTGTATTACAAACTGTTTGTAGATTTTTAATGCTGACAAAATCATATTTTGATCTGACGTGAGACAAAATGGGATGATTTAACCACTCTTGACAAACAAACCAGTAGAGGTCAAAGACAGCTCCGTAAATGGTTCCTTTATTAAGTGTTGTAGTAAGTATATTTCATGCTAAAACATTTCCAGAAACAGCCATTACAGTTAGTAATTTAGAACATTTGCACTCAAGGATGATCGAGTTGCAGTTTCTCTTCAATTTCTACTTATCTTTTTGAGTTGAATGGATGGACAATGGATGGATGGTTGGAAAGATGGATATCCATGAATGCAGATGAATGAATGGATGGATGAATGAATGGGATGGTCAAATGGATCAATAGACAGGTGGATGGATTGGCTGGGTTGGGCGGATGGATGAATGGGATGAGTGGATGGATGGATGGATGGATGAAATGCCAGATGGATGGATGAATAGGATAGGTTGGGTGGATGGATTGGATGGGCAGGATTGACACACAGCTGGATAAGGATGGATGGATGGATGGATGCATGGAGGATGGACGGATGGATGAATTGATGGACGGATAGATGGATGGAAGGATGAATGGGTGGATGGATGAATGGATGGACGGATAGACACATGAATGGTGGCTGGATTAACTTGGCTGGACTGACAGATCCATTGGGCTGTGTGGGCAGACAGACGGATGTACTGACATGAATGGATGGATGAATGGATGGATGGATGGGATGTGTAATTGGATGAATGGACAGACGGATGGATGGATGGTTGGACAGACAGATGAATGAATAGATGAATGGGCTGGGTGGATTGATGAATGGATGGCTGGATGGACAGACTGATGAATGGAATGGCTGATAGATGAATGCATGGACAGGATGGAAGGACAGCTGGATGGATGGACAGACAGATTGATGAATGGAATGATGGACAGATGAATGGATGGACGGATGGATTGGAAGATGGATGAATGGAATGGATGGGATGTGTAAATGGAGGCTTGGATAGAAGGATGGATGGATAGGCTTGGTTGGGCAGATGGAGGAATGGGCTGGGTGGATGGATGGATTGACAGATTGATGAGTGTAATAGCAGAGAGATAAATGAATGGACAGGATGGAAGGACAGCTGGATGAATGGATGGACAACTGGACGGGGTGGATGGATGGACAGATGGATGGATGAACAGATGGTTGGACGCTATGGATTGGAAGATGAATGAATAGACAGAGATAGATGGATGGACTGACTGGGATAGATAGATAGACAGACAGACAGACAGACAGACAGACAGACAGACAGACAGAATTCAGTGCCAATGGTTGTGAAATAAACTACTTAAAAAGCAAATATGCATGTGGAGTCCTGGTTTCCACATATAGAGTACAAACAATAACAGTATGTTGGCTTTGTCTCAGCTAATCCCTTTTCTTATTTCCCAAGATTCATGCAGAAGAGATTTCTGGGAACAATGGCTACGTCGAGCTTTCCTTCTGTGCCAAGAAGTTAGATGATAAGGTAAGGAATGATGTTTTTCTTTTTCCATTAAAAAACAACAACAAATAAATAAAACAACAGATTGTCAGGCATGAACTACTCACAAGAGTTTGCACTCAGTGTGTTTTGGTTTTAAAGTATACCTAGTGACAGAAAATGATATTCTTTGTTTGTAAAGTAGTGATTTTTGACCCTTTGAAACCGATAATTGCAGCTGCCAAAGAACCTTTCAACTCGCCTTTATTGTTTTGGCTTCTCAATTTCAGCCCCGTTAAGAGCCATTAGGGCTATTATGGCTTCATAAAATCCCACTCTCATTTTTTGGCTTTGGCACAATGTTTGAAACCCTATTCATTCAGCTGAGGTTTCCTAATGAGAATGGAAGCTCTCTGGATAGCGAGGGCTAACAGAG
The DNA here is from genome assembly GCF_001515625.1 of Sinocyclocheilus rhinocerous. Taxonomy (NCBI): domain Eukaryota; kingdom Metazoa; phylum Chordata; class Actinopteri; order Cypriniformes; family Cyprinidae; genus Sinocyclocheilus; species Sinocyclocheilus rhinocerous. The sequence continues at coordinate 1,336,401 of NW_015628720.1, read as the reverse complement.
CCGAAGCGCTGAGGGAGCGTAGGGTGGCTGGCTGACTCTCTGTGTGCAAACAGCCTCTCCCACACAGCGCGGCCCACGGCGCAGCTCTCTCCATGCCCTGTAGTTCTGCAGGTGTCTGCACTTCCCGCTGCGCTGCCGCACAGTACACAAACGCCTCTGCAACCCTCGTCCTACTCTCAGCACTCATCTCATCTGCTTCTCCTACTCTTTCCTCTTGTTTCTCTCTCCCTCTTCCTCTTTCATATGCTGCTGTTCTCTTCCTCTGAGCCTGGGGCGACATTTATGCTCAGCGGTTATCTTCAAAACACAGCTTTTTTGTTCGTTCCTCAGCCCTTTTTATCTGACGTCCATGAATTCAAACATCTCATGTAATGAAGAGAAACAGTTAATCGATAGTCATGACTTGTTCGCTCAAGCTTCACATCCCCTCAACCCCACATTAGGTGGGAAAATCAATATTTTGTTATTAAAGATATGTCAATATCTTTTTACAGTGAGACAGAAATGCTATTTGGCATCTGTACCAGAACAGAAAGCGCAGGCTGTGATTCTGATTGGAGACGCTCATACAGTGAGTCAAAGCACCCACGTAAACCATTGGCTGACTGCCGGTATCTTTTGCCGGTGCTGTAACAATGGTACACCTTTGTACGTTACTTACCCCTAAAGGGTGCATTTTAGTACCTTAAAGGTGCACATTTGTACCAAAGTGTACACATCTAAATGGTACATATTAGTAGCCCTATATAGAGACAGCTTTTGTACCTTTTTTTCTGAGAGTGTGTCAAACTATCTTCCCCTAAAATCAGATGAAAATGATCAGAATGGAAGGTCCCAAAGCCTGATAAGAAAGTTTTTGCAGGGTCAAACACGACTAATTCAGGAACTTGTTATACTTGTGGCAACAAACAGCTTGTTACTTGGGCAGGACCACTATTGTACCTTATTTACCTCAAAAAGCTTCATAGTAGTACATTAAGGGTATATTGGGTACCTTATAGAGGAAGGTAAGGTACAGAGATGTCCCTCAGGGCTCCAGTGATAAAATGTTGTACCTCTAAAGGTACAATTTTTGCACATTTGGGGGTCTGAGGAAAGTTCTGAGACAAAGAGTGTTTTTTCTGTTGACTTTTTTCTGTTCTCTTCCCATAGTTTCTCATAGAATCTCTATCTAGATAATATTTTACACATATGTACTTTTATTTTAGCTAGGAAGTCTCTTGCATGGCTATTGCCATATTTGGAAGTCTGTGGCATTAAAAATTCCTGATTTAGAGAGTCTATGGCAAGGACCTCCAACCCTGCTTGTAGAGAGCTACCATCCTGCAGACTTCATTTCCAACCCTGGTCCAACACACCTGTCTGTAATTATCAAGTAACCTTGAACACCTTGATTAATTAAGTAATAATGAATCGATCAGAGGTTGCAATTAATGACAGATTATTATAGTTCCATTTGCAAAAAACAACAAAAAGCCAGTCATTTTTAAATCACATTAACATGCAGTATGTAACTGGCGTACACTTTGTTCAGAATGTAATTTCACCAATATGCTACTATAATGAACATAGCATCTGATTTCTGATCCTTGTCATTTTGCTTTATTTTATTATTATACTGTATTTTGCCTTACACATTCATGCATATGCACACTCTTCAAAACGGCGCTGGATTGTTGACAGGCCAAAATTTCTAGATTGAAATGTATATATTTTAAGAAAAGATATAGAATGAACTGCATGTTAGCTTGCTTATTGTGCCCAAGAGCAAGATCTATTTAAGTCCAGACATTACACCAACAAGAAACTATATGTTTCGAGCCACAGGTGGAAAGCTGTAGTTCTAACCATACAAATTAGCGAATGTTTGTTTTAACTATAGGTTTGGTAAATGCAGACTCACTGAAGTATGCTAGCAATGACAGAACTTGTTGTTTAAGAATGTATCCCTGTCAAATTCTGCACCTAAAGCATCTTTACACAGACACATCTTTAGAGCAGCTCTCTCACGATCAATCGGTACACGTCTTATTTTCTGTCTGGTGCATGTGCACACAAAACAATCAATGCGCATGATCCATTGTTTCCTGCAATTGTGAATGTGTTTAAATTCATTATTCCACCTCTATGCCTCTGGGTAAATGCACAGAATATCTGCAGCTTCTATGCAGTGTAAAAACAGCTCTGTACAAATTGAACCAAAACGGGACCCTCACATAGAGGGGTTGTCCCGTGCCTCTTATAGTGTAGATAATCCTCCATCTCTTCAACTTAAAAATGTGCACGGTTCAGTATGGTAAAGCTAATCCAGAGTGTCATCTCAAGTTTGTTAAGGGAGGATTTCTCTTGGTTAAAGGCATGCTGATGCAGTAAAGCGTTAGTTCTGCTGTATGCAGAATATGGAACCACATTCTTTGCACATTGCATATGCATGAAAGCAGAGGCTATACGCTGTCACATCACTCATTTATTTCCGTCCTAACGACGAGCATGTCCGCCTGCCCATCAGAACATTAACCAGGCTAATTCTGAAAGGCTAATGGTGGCTAATTCTCACTTTCATTTCTAGCAATCTCTGCCATCAGCCCCGACATATTCATCAGCCAACCATTTTAATGCTCTATTTCAGGGAGGGGGGATTTTATTGTTTCCTCTCTTGTAATTGCTTATATTGCAGCTTGTGTTTTCACATTTTACCCTCAGGTCTGTTAATTATTGCTTAGTAGATTATAATGTTTTACATCTGTTTATTAGGAATTACAGTCATTAATATGTGTGTTCTGAATGCTTCGTATTGTTTGCATTAGCTGTATTACATGAGCTGATTAGCATTTCTTCTTCACACTCATCCTCAATGCCCAGAGTTGGCTCCGGTATCCCAGTCCGGATATCATAGAGAGAGGATGGATGAAGTCTAATAAACGGCTAGGCAGAATAATGTCTGTGCTGCTATCTTTGGACAGGATCTGTCTGTTCAAATAACGTTGGCTTTCTGTGCACACAGACTGATATGATTTGAACAGAATGGACACATTAGTAAATCAAACTATATTGGACTTCATGACAACTTCTGCACGTGATGCATTCTAGAGACGTCTGTGCCTTTGATGTGAATGCCATTTCTCTTTATGAAGAAGGTGCTAATGCATTTTAAATTGAAAAGTCGCTCTGGGTTATGTGACATTTATCAAAGACTCTTCACTTGGCAATTTCTCTGTGAATTTTAATGCTTAATTTGGTGCTGTACTTTCACATGGGCTTCTCTGTAGATATTAGTACATGTTTTGTCTTTTTCAGGGGACATTGATATCTCTATTTTTCATTAGATCATAAAAGACAAGCACAGAATTAACCTTTAGTCTGTGCATTTAGCCATCCGATAAAGCAAAATGCCACTAAAGATTTCATCTCTTTGGAGCCTTAAATGTCTTTTGGGAATAATGAACAGCCGGGAATCATCGGTGCATATGAACTTCGCAAATGCAATGACAGTTGTGAGAGGTGTGATGCATGTGATGAATGCGAACAACAGACAAATCACTTGTCTAAATCAGTCTTCACTCAAACCACTGGCAAGATGTTACCTTGACAACCGGGTAGTGGGGGCACCTCCTCTTTCAGCGTCCCTGTGGAGATGTCGCACACTAATGCGGTGAGAAATGGGGATATTAAATGGCTCGTTCTTTGCTCTACCAATTTCTCTCTCTCTCTTCCTTTATCTCTCTGTGCCTCGTTCTCTCTCTCACATCTGCACACACTTAGGAACAAAGTCCTTTGGCTTCTTCAGAGAGCTGCAATTCAGAAACCTTATGTTGAATGATTGTTTCAGACAATATTGTTGATTTGATTTGCCACAGCTATGAGCACAATTGGCAGAACCACACATGGGCATGCAATGTTCATTTTTCCTTGACCAATATTTTCACCCGAAAGTATTATTGTGCATGTGTTTTTTCCCTTTTTGGTTAAAGACCCCATGAAAAAGAATTTCTTTTTGTCGCTTTTTAGTCCATATCTGTGTTTATATCCCCTCAAAAAGTGCGGCCACATTAGCAAACTTTCATGGGCAAAAAAAGATTGAAATCATTGAAAATATGTGCTTATGGAGACGTTTCTGCAACACTGATATTACATGCATTTCTACACGTTTTGCAGCAGTTTCAAAGCGGTGAATGGTGCTAAAAAGTATCGGTTTTCAAATCTTTCGGCATGTTAAATTTGTTTTCAGGACATAACATAATATGGTACAAGGAATTTTGTGGAAAATTAGGCTTTCTTAATGAAAACTGTTTTTTTAAATCACAATATTGTGTGAAAAGGAATAAAAGTGGTCAAAGTTTTTAACTGGAAACTGCAGTGATTCATACATATAAGTATGTTTTTTAAGTTTGCAGAAACGTGAGTAGAGGCACATATTTTTCCAGTGAGCTTGGGTAGCTATTGTCAGTAGTATAAGTGGTAAATGTGACTGCACCTTAAGCGTAAAATTAAAATCTTCAGGGGAAATGGACCAGAAATACTAACAATAGCTGGCAAAGGTGTCAAGGTTTGCCTGGTTAGTATGATTAGAATAGTTAGCCTTTGCACGTAGGTGCCATAACTACACCAATGGGAGCATAAAGCATTTTTCTTAATTGACAGCCATTGAAAAGTAGTCATGTATTCTAAATAAATTTGTTAGCATATCAACATATTAATCGTAAATACATGATATCATAGTAAAATGTTATGCCAGTGACTTTTTTGAAGGGCTCTAAAGCATTAAAGAGACTTAACACTTTCCATTTGCTCAAGTTATGCATCATGAAACTTTAGATGGCGCCGATAGGTTCTAACTCAATCTGATATAATCACATCATTACTGACATGGCGCAGCGGATTGGTTTTTCACATTAGCAGCCAATGAGCTTGCTGCTCAACATTCAAATACTTTACAAATAATAGTGCTTGCAGTAGCAGTTGCAGCGTGCTTCAGAAACCCTCCACCTTCCCCAGCTCCACCTGTATAGATCTGCTACAGGGTAATTTCATGTATGTTATATATTGGGGTTATTTCATATTATATGTGCAGCAGCAGTATTTCTTACATGCTCACAGCAGCATGTCTGTGGATGTATTGGCAGTAGCAAGTACTTGTTCTGCCGCAGCAGCATGATAGCAGATCTATTCCACCAAGACAAAACACATTAACATTGCCATGTAATTTACCATGCTAAACTCTCTGAGAGTTGTCATGACCGAAAGTAGTTAGTTTAGAGTTTGGTGCATGTTCTTGTGGTGCCATCAGTCAATGAGTGTTGTGATGACATCACTTTCCAAATTGATTAGTCAGATTGATTAATGACATTTAGAGTTCAGAAAAAAATCTGCATCCGGAACTGAGTGTCCATGAGCTAAACTGACAAATATCAAATCATCTGTGCTTTTGTGCCAGCAGAGCAACTTCCATTGACATGAATGTGAATGCTAGTGGATAGCTTTCAAGTATAATAGATCTCATTGAGATCAAGTAGCAAATGGCTATTGGGTGTGTAAAAAAGGACAAGTCCTTTGTCCTGACCCAAGCTCTTATTGCAGGAAAGCCATAGGGTCTTTAAAATATTATTGATTGATGTTCTCCTTTGAATGCTTGGACTGTATTGACATTCTTTTGTGACTGTAGGATCTCTTCAGCAAGTCAGATCCATTCTTGGAGATTTACCGGATCAATGATGATGGAACAGAACAGCTTGTACACAGAACTGAAGTAAGCATCTCCACCCCATGGGATAATAATCTTTCTTTTGCTGTTCATTATTCTTCTTTAGTTTATACAATGATATTGATTTGTATCTACAGGTGATTAAAAACAATCTGAACCCTGTGTGGGAACCCTTTAAGGTGTCTCTCATTTCTCTGTGCAGCTGTGATGATGAAAGGAAGTTGAAGGTGAATATTAATGGAGCAGGTCACTCTAGAATTGGCATTCTATTACTCATTTTGTTCCAAACCTTTATTAATTTCTTCTGTGGAACAAAAAAGGAGATGTCTTGCAAAATGTCTAAGGCACCGTTCACATAGAACGCATCTTTGAGTCTAAAAATGTGAGATGCTGTGGTTTTTAAATTGATTTGTCCACTGTTTTGGAACGTTGATAGATGAGCAGCGCTGCGTGTAAAAGTAAAAATTCTTTTTACTTGACACGGTGTCTTAAAAACGTGGCACTCATGTGCAAGACGCTGTAAACGACGTGAGAAGCAACAGTCATACACGTCAGTCTAGCGCACGTTTACATAGAAAAACAATGGAAAAGTAGCACATTGGAATGGAAAAACGCATTCTGTGTGAACGGCCCCAAAGATGTTCTTTTTCTTACAATATAAGTATATAGTAATCAGTGGCTGTGAACCTCCAAAAAGAACAACAACAACAAAAGTAATGAACCATTAAAATCCTTACAACGTATGCACTATTTTCCAAGTATTATAAAGCCGTTCAATAGTTTAGTTTTAAGAACAAATGGAAGTTTAAGTTTTCTCTGAAAATATGCAATCACAATTAACAGTCATGACAGAGGATTTGTTCCTCACATGAGTGATATGGACTACTTTTATGGTGATTTTGTAGTGCTTTTTCAGTCATGTTTTTAGTTTGATTGGTCACTGTGTACATCTGTTGTATGAGAGCATCTTGGACGTTACGCTAAATAACTATTTTAGTTTTTTACTTTAGAAATTCACACTGATTTGGTATGACAAAATCAGACATAATGAGCTATTCCTATATAAAGAAGTAATGACAAGAATAAAACCAAAATAACACATGGAACCATAAGAGACAAATGAGTTGTTGTAATTGTCTGTGAACTGCAGTGCTTAGTCTGGGACTATGACTCAAGGGGAAAGCATGACTTCATTGGCGAATTCTACACCAATTTCAAAGAAATGCAGAAGATTTCCTCAGGAAACAAGGTCAGTGGTGTGAGACATTCAGGCATTCATTGGCGTTTGATATCGGTCATAGCTGTTTCCTGCTGAGAACTAGAATGGATTAAAGAAATGTCACAACCCTTCTGCATGTGTGGTAAAAGTGACTTCGCTGCAGTGCCACCTTCAATTTTCAGTTCACCTCTTTGATCTCTTCTCGTGCCCCTGAAGGTCACATGGGACTGCATCAATCCAAAATACAAACTGAAGAAGAAGAACTACAAGAACTCTGGGTTGGTTATTCTCAGTGATCTCAAGGTACGAGTCTGACAGTCTATGTTTGTGTGTATAGAGAGCTTTGTAGACATGCCGTCCTTATTTTAGGGATGCTAGTACATGACAATACTGGCCAACCAGCTGTGAATGAAAAGACTGTGGAGTTATTATTGTTCTGGGTGGGTGTGACAATCAAGCTTAGCCTAAAGACATTAGTGGGGTGGGAAGAGGCTAATGCATTTGTCTTGTTTGTGCGCATTCACATAGGGAAGCTTTTTATTTATAGTTTCATATCTCGTGTACAGTACTTGTGTGTTTGATAGGCTAAAAGTTTGCAGGTAGTCTTGCAGATAGTGATTTCCGGTGAGCCAGGCAGATAAACGTGGCAGGGTTTCTGAGACTCACCCTCCATTCTTCATTTTGCAGCTTCACAGAGTCTATTCCTTCCTGGACTACATCATGGGAGGCTGCCAAATACACTTCACAGTAAGTGGGAACAGCAGTGCGCTCCACATTTAGCACCGTGGTGCGATCCAGACCCTTCACACATTTACTGCCCATGTTCTCCAGCAAGCATGTAGATGCCAGGCGTGCTGGACTGATAACTGCCTCCTCATCGCAAATGCAGCTCATTTATAGTAGATTATACACGATTTTGTGAGGCAGACTGCAAAACGTAATGTTCTTAAGTATTTTTATTTCTTGTTTGCAAGTAAAAATCGCTAAGATTCTTAAAACAAGATTAGAATATGCTATTTTGTCCCTATTCACAGTTGTTTTATTTTTAACATTTTTTGACCAGCTGCTCTTGAGTTTTATGTTGAGTCAGAATGTGATTGTTTCACTGCTTGAGGCAAAAGAACAAATGAATATCTCCTCCAAACTGTTTTAAGTCCCCCACCCTTATGCTTCCATTAAGAGCAGCCAAAATGGGCCAAGATTATTAATGAATTCAATTGAATATTCATTATTTAAATATCCGAATTCTCCCGTTGCCTGTTAAATTAAAGATAATCAGATGTCAAGTAGTGAAAGCCTCAGAGTGAAGGTTTTGGTGCAGGATTCACACAGAATCGTAATACAATGCAAATCTTCCCACATCGTGACGTAGATATGTGGGGGCGTGTTAGAACGAGCCGTTTTAGGTAGGCGTGGCTGACTCTTAACTTTTATAAAGAACATCTCTTTGGATTTGAGACTTTAGTCTTTGCAACTTTACAGATCTTCTTTATGCACCAAGAGCTTGTAGCACCCCAAAGAGAAAGGAAAACTTGAAATCGCATCATATGACCCCTTTAATATAATATATCAAGTGTTTACTGGGATATGAGCTGTATTTCTGTATTATAGAGCATATGGTAGCTGTTTGTGGTATTTTGGATTATAACATCTGCTTGATGAATGACTATACAACTGGCTTGCCTCTAAACAAATAAAATGTACATACTGTCCGTTTTAAGCACTTTAATTATTTATACAGATGGCTATTTGATTGCAGAACTGTTCTAGTCCGGTTTTGTGTAACTTCCCAGGAAAGACAGCTCTTGAGTGCTTGTCTTTTTGTACCCTGACATTTCTTTTCAATTGTCTACAATGGAGACAACTATTGTTCCGGGTGTAAATCTAAAGTGATTAAACTTACTTGACGATCGATCAGATTATGTAACCCATTCCATTTTTGTCCTGCATTTTGCAGTTTTATCAAGAGTGTGTCATGCTATTATCTCTCTAGGTTGCCATTGACTTCACGGCGTCCAATGGGGACCCTCGCAATAGCTGTTCCCTGCACTACATCAACCCATATCAGCCGAATGAGTATCTGAAAGCCTTGATAGCCGTGGGGGAGATCTGCCAGGATTACGACAGGTCAGTGCTGGTGTCTCTGCTGATGGAGGTGGACACTATCACGTAGGCTTGTAATTTTTCTTGGAATTTAGTGCATGTAGAATGTCTCTGAAGGTTAGCAACTATGCTGTAATGCACAAATGTAGAGTGACAGTCTTTGTAATCTTTCTTTAAATGTATTTGCTCCACCTTTGACTATCATTTTTGGGTGATGTCACATAGGCTGCACAGGCCATTGGTAATTTTAACCAATATCTAAATAACTATTTAGGTATTGTTTTAGGCGACTGTTGTAAGTAATGCAAATGTAGCCTTCTTAAAAAGCATTCCAAAATGTAATGTATTAATTGGATGCTGATTAAAGGGATAGTTCACCCAAAAAAGAAAAAAATGCTGTTAATTTACTCACCCTCAGGCCATCCAAGATGTAGGTGACTTTTTTTCTTGAGTAGAACAGTAAAGAAGATTTTTAGCTGAAACCGTGTTCCTTGGTGATTCATAAAATGCAAATCAGCAGCTGCCCATTTTTGAGAATAAAAAGGCATACCAAGGAACACAAAATGAATACCAGTTGCCCCTGATGATGTATTGAGATCTTATGAAGCGAAACGATTTGTATGTGCAAGAAACTGAACATTATTTACAACAATATTACCTGTAACCCATAGCCTCAGACAGTGAGGAATCAGATTATTTTCAGTGAACTGGCTCTTTTGGACAGTTATTTTCAATGAACTGGTTCAATTAAATATATAGTTCAGTCATGAAACTCTAGATGGCGCAGGCTGACGGGTTGTTAATGTAACTGATGATATTCAGAGAGTTAAATGACTTGGCACAAGCTGATTGGTTCATGCTGCATATGCAGCCAATGAGCTTACTGCCTTGCATTTATATGGCTGGCTAGCATTCACTAGAGATTCCTGCAGCGCACTTTCAGAGTTTCTCTGAAACACTCCACCTTCCCCAGCTCCACCTGTATAGATCTGCTATGGGTTATTTTATATGCTATTTGTGCAGCAGCAGTATGTCTTAAATACTCACGGCACCGTATCGCCATATGCATTGGCAGTAGCAAGTTCCTGTACTTGCTTGCAGCAGCAATAATCTACAACTACAGCAATAACCAACAGCAGCAGTAATTCAGCAGCAGCGTAGCAGATCTATTCCGCCAAGACCAAATACATTAACATTGTCATATCCATCACCATGCTAAAATCTTCTGAGAGTTGTCATGATTGAACTAATAAAAAAATAAATAAACTAGTTTGAACTAGTGAACTATTTCTAAAGATTTTTATTTCTAAAAATTCTAATGAACTAGTTTATTTATGTACATTAATCATGCAATGGTATACACATAATTATATTATTAAAGCACCTAATAATGATGTGAAATGTGGATGTTTTAAATGTCTAAAGCTCTAAAATTGTCTACATCAGCTCACCTTTTTACATAAACAATAAGAAACCATGAAACTTTGGTTTCGCCCCTTCATTCAAGCGTTTAGTTCAGGCATGCTCATATGCTCATCTGTCTTCACCTCGGTCCGAGTTGGAACTGTTTCAGTGACTGTTGGAGGACATGGAACGATGAATGAGTTGGCATAACCAGCATCACAGGATCATATACATACACTATTATTTTGGCTCATTTCATGTCGGAGTGACTGCCAGCCACATCCGAAATTGAGTTTTGATTGGGTAACTTGTATATCTGTGCTCCTTGAACTGCTAACTGTTTCAGACGGTTCAGTTTGATTTGGTGAACTGGTTCAATTAGCTCAACTAGTTCGCCAAAAAGAACTGGTTCAAAAGAATGATTCGTTCACGAGCCATTCGATCACTCCTGACTGTTTACCTGAGGCTGTGAATTACAGGTAATAATGTTGTAAATAAAGTTCAGCATCTGTAACACGGGTATCCGCTGACTTGCATTTTATGAATCACCAAGGACCGGTTTCAGCGAAAAATCTTCTTTACTGTTCTACTCGGGAAAAAAAAGCCACCTTAGATGGCCTGAGGGTGAGTAAATTAACAGCTAATTTTAATTTTTGGGTGAATTATCCCTTTAATGTGAAAGGGCACATACTATGCTTTTTTGATTTTACCTTTCTTTAGTGTGTACTGGTCAGAAGTAGATTTTTAATGTTTTTAAAGTCTCTTGTGCTCACCAAAAAATACAGTAATATTGTGAAATATTTCAAATAACTTTTCTATTTGAATGCATTTTAAAATGTATATTCCTGTGATGCAAAGCTGAATTACTCGAGTCTTCAGTGTCATATGATCCTTCTGAAATCATTCTGATATGCTAATTTGCTGCTCAGTTATTATTAATTATTATTGGTGCTTATTTATTAATAATGCTTTTTATTATCAATGCTGAAAACAGTTTTTGTTGCTTAATAATTTTTTTGGAACACGTGAATTTTTTTTTCTGCATTCTTTGATGAATAGAAATGTCAATGAACAGCATTTATTTTAAATATAAATCTTTTGTAACATTACAAATGTCTTTACTGTCACTGCAGCTTTACTGTTTAATGTGTCCTTGCTGAAAAAAAAAATTTTTTATTTTTATATCTTACTTTACCCCAAACACCCCCATTTAAATAAGCATAATAGAATAGCTGTAAAAGCAAAAAATGAACAGCTACAGGAAGCGTTTCCATTATAAACACACCGAGATGCTTTGGAGGGTGGAATTGACCTTCAGCCTCCTCTTCCTGTTCAAAACACCTCTTCAGAAGTGGGTGCCAGCAATTTTTCAGAAAGAAAGTACTCCTCCTCATTCGACTCGCATTCAGGTCTGGAACACTCACTTTTCATGACCCAGTCAGTTCCCAACAGACAAAACAAGTCCTGTCCATGGATGGGTTATGGACCAGGCCGGTTGGGCCAGTGCCTTAGGTCTTCTGACTACCAGAGGCCTTGAACTGAGAGAATCCTAACAACAAACAAAAACATGCCACTACAGATGTAAAACTGACATAGAAACATACAGTGCTTGAACGTGTGCCACTGACTGTTGGCACGGTATGAAATGAATGAAGTAATGAGAAAATCCTTTCCTGGCGTCTTGTCAGCACTAAGAGAGCCTTTTGAACATCTTATTGCAGCTGTGATATTTCATACTATTGTGGTGTGTTGTTGTCTCTTGCAATATGCACATGAGTTTATTCTCATAACTTCAACTGTATTTCTTGTAATTGCAAATGTGACAATAACGGGGTCCCATAGGGACGAATAACGGCCAATAACGATTCAATAACGGGGTCTCATAAGGCTGCAGTCCATCTATTGTGAAAAAGTAGTGCACTTATTTGTATTGAATGTGCACTTGTAGCATACGTCAATTATTAAAAATCTGTTTTTTGACAAAAAAATCAAAAAAAAAAAAAAAAAAAAGGCCACTGAAGTGTACTTAAAAAGTATACTTTCATGACTGTTTCTAAACACTTAAAAAGTGCCCTTTGTAATACTGTCAAATTAAAAGTTTTACTTTAAAGTGTACTTTAAAAATCATTGTTTTTAAGAAGTGCACTTATTTTAATGTGTTCACTAACATACTAAACCACATGTACCTAAAATCTGAACTGTAGTGTAATTCAATTACATTTACAGATAATACATTTTTAATGAACAAAATTGCAACTTCATTACAAATGTGTAATTCTAAATATATTTAAATTCATGACATATAAGTTTGAATCGAAATGACATTACAAATATATTTACGTATATTTAAGTATATTTTAGTTTTCTATAAATGCTTGTTCGGCAGTGCACTTAAACCTTATTTCAAAGACAATAGAATAATGAAAAAAAAAACATAATAATAATTACATATAAAGATGTATTTAAGTCCTACTTAAGCGGGTCATATAAATGTAAGATATAATACATTTTAATTTAATTGCAATTAACATGCAAGTAAACTTAAGTTCACACTTATTAATAATAACATACCATAATAATAAACTTAATAAAAGTATACTGAAGTGTCCTTCTTTTTCACAAAGTTTGGTCCCACCAAACATTTTTTTTTCTCTTTAAATTGATCTAAAAAAATTTGTCCCAGTATGAAAGTAAAATGGCTTGTGAATACAATTTTATGTAGACTTTTGGCCTGAATGTTATACAGTATAACCTTACATTTGAATGCATGGATACTGTAACCCAGTTAGATTATTGTGACTAAGGTAAATGACTTAAATAACTCAGACCTTGGTACAGTACTAGAGGGATCACTTTACTAAAGCTTGCCTGGAGGCTGTTTGTTGACTTTGAGGCATTGTTGGTTAGCTTAGGTCACTATTTAATTTGTTTCTTGTACTGTGAGGTATCCGGGGTCGGTCCGATGCATTGACTAAGGCCGTGTCCTTCCTTTGGGCTGCATCCTAATAACCCATGGCTCCGCAGATCCTGCCAGCGACTGGTGCCAGAGACTCACCAGTGTCTGTAGTCTGTGGCTTATAAACCGCTGTGCTTGTGGAACCCCAGTGTGGGAGACAATAGGAAGAAATCTGAACCAACTAATCAGCCAAATAGAATTTCCCTGTATTATTTGGTCTTTATTTATCCAAACTGAACTAAAGCATTGTGTGTGGGTAGTTAATATAGTTGCTTTGTTCTCTCTAATTGTGCAATATTGCACTTTTTGCCTTCCCTTTTGCTGCCTGATTCAGAACATTGTGCATTAGTGTGTTCAGTGTGTTTCTTTCCGGAAAGGCATTCACTGTTTGTCTTTTAAACAGCCGTATCCCATGATCATTGATTCGGTTCCTGTTTTATTTAATGGTAGTTCTGGACTCACAGTGACTAAATCAATATGTACTTAAGTTGTTGTGGGCTTACTACAATAAGCCTTATAGGAGCTGGTTAATTACTGTCATACACATTTATAATGAGATCTGTTTCAATGGAAGGATTCTCTCCTCAGATCAAAGCCAAATGAGTCAACAGCTATATCTCCCTAATGAACTAAAAAACAAAGCATTGTGCTTAATGGAAACGCTTAAGATATGATGGTGGTAAAAGTTGAAGAAACACACTCATATGTTAAAGGTGCAGTGTGTAATATTGACAGCTAGCGGTTAAAATAGGTACTGTATTCCAAATTCAAAATATTGGAGAGAGTTTGTTTCTCCCAGTCCCTCATCCTCAAACTCAACACTTACATGAGTTGCCAGATTGATGAAACACAACAGCAATGAGGGCAATTGACAATGTATGGCGATGATCTTTAGACTGTAAGTCAGTGGTCACCAACCTTTTTAGGCCCAAGATCCCTGACCTCGGCCTTTATGAAAGACAAGATCTACCTATTGGAGAATTGATAGAAAAAGACATCCCAGATTGTACTTCAAATTTGAGGCCTTTTACTTAGTATTTTAATTAGTAATGCTCCGATCATAGCTGATTCAGAATTCAGATTTTCTTTTCTTTCTTTCTTTTTTTTCAACTAGCAAATTGGCTGATTCTGATACTGCTATTTAAGCAAATTTATTTATTGTCTATTTGCTTTATAACAAACAAACTGGCTTCAAACAAAAATATCTAGCCATTTGAAATTAGAGGCAACCACTGCATTTTAATCACGATCTGCACGGGCAGTTGTTTTTGATTTGATTTAGATTAATTTCAGGATTTAAAACAAAAACAGAATGGTCTGACTTTAGGTGTTAGTTATTTATTTGCTACATAAAACATCTGCACGAAACAAAAACAGCAGGTCTGAATGAGACGCACTCTCTGACAGCAGGTGGCACTAATAAACAGGGTTGCCAGGTTTTCGCAATAAAACTAGTCCAATCGCGTTTCGAGGAGGGTTCCCCTGTAAAAATCGCATTCCGGGGGTAAAATACACGTTTTCCGGCGGG
>NW_015628720.1:1305437-1320885 GCF_001515625.1 Sinocyclocheilus rhinocerous | reverse complement strand
AGTTCCACAATTAGTTCTGGTACTATGAAAAGGTTCCCGCGGTGCGAAAGGCCCTAATGAGACGCACTCTCTGACAGCAAATGGCACTAATGAACAGGGTTGCCAGGTTTTTCGCAATAAAACTAGTCCAATCGCTTTTCGAGGGGGTTCCCCTGTAAAAATCGCATTCGGGGGGTAAAATACACGTATTTCGGCAGGGATATTCCAGTAAAATTCGCATTCCAGGGGCTAAATATCACGTTATTGGGGTCGCTTCAACCCGCGGACATGAACAACAACCCGCGGCAACAGTGTTAAAGTAAGGTTAGCCCAATTCCGCAGGAAAACCGCGGACTTGTCAACACTGCTTATTAACCGACCACAATATAGCGTCTCCTTGGTTACCGCTGTAAACAAAGCAGAGCTGCGCTTTATACGAGAAGAAAATGCCATTGCCATCGAAACTTTTCTCAAGACAGTATCCTTCAGTGATACATTAATATAACCCCAGAAATGTAATGCATTTTTGTACTTATTTTACTGTTATTTTCGGGATCTACTGGGACAGTGATAAAGATCGCGATCGACGGGTTGGCGACCACTGCTGTAAGTTGATGAGTTGATGAGTTTTCCTCTAACTGGCAACCTGGGGTGTTGAAATACTATTGGGTAAATTGGCAGTAGGCGGAATCACACAGACCAAAACAAAAACAGACATTCCGACACTGAACAAACATTTCAAAGTAGAATAACTCCCTGAAGCATTGTTTTGTTTTTTTGGAGAAAGTGTGAATGAAATGGAACTTTCGGAAAAGTATCTGCAAACATGGTATTTTTATGCTTTAGTACAGCCAAAAAAATTGAATACAGCACCTTTAAGCTTTTCCAGCCCCCTATTTTTTATTTATTCATTTTTTTTAATTCTATTTTTCTACTAACACTAGTTTAACAGCAAGCATTTTATGTATACAATAAATTACAATTTATGTATAACAATTAAATAAAACAACACTTTACAACACAATCTTTTTTTCCATAAATATCAACTGGAATATATGAAACTGCTCACAGTTTAATACCCATGACATAAGTGAAAAAGCATGGCTGCTTCTGAAATCACATACTTTCTCAGTAGGTACTTCTTTTAAATCAGTAATTACTTTGCAACCGTTAAAAAATATGATCTATATAGTGTGAATGTGAATATAATTAGGACATGCAACATTTCTCATGTTGTCATTGTCATGTGACCTACCATTCGATGCACACTTCAGAATCCAGAAGTCATCAGAGTTCTTTTCACCTGCTGTTTTATAAATACTGTGAATTCAGTCTCTTTTCACATGCTGTCATTAACCTACTATATAATGGGGAAGTATGTGATTTTGGATGCAATCTGTGAGGTCGACCATTTTAAATGGTGAAATAACAGATTTAATTTAGGCTTTTGATCAGGCATAAACATTTATCAACACACATACATAGAGCCCATCAAATATGGTACTGTAAACAAAGCAGAGCTGCGCTTTATACGGAGAAGAAAATGCCATTTCCATCGAAACTTTTCTCAAGACAGTTCCCTTCAGTGATACATTAATATAACCCCAGAAATGTAATGCATTTTTGTACTTATTTTACTGTTATTTTCGGGATCTACTGGGACAGTGATAAAGATCGCGATCGACGGGTTGGCGACCACTGCTGTAAGTTGATGAGTTGATGAGTTTTCCTCTAACTGGCAACCTGGGGTGTTGAAATACTATTGGGTAAATTGGCAGTAGGCGGAATCACACAGACCAAAACAAAAACAGACATTCCGACACTGAACAAACATTTCAAAGTAGAATAACTCCCTGAAGCATTGTTTTGTTTTTTTGGAGAAAGTGTGAATGAAATGGAACTTTCGGAAAAGTATCTGCAAACATGGTATTTTTATGCTTTAGTACAGCCAAAAAAATTGAATACAGCACCTTTAAGCTTTTCCAGCCCCCTATTTTTTATTTATTCATTTTTTTTAATTCTATTTTTCTACTAACACTAGTTTAACAGCAAGCATTTTATGTATACAATAAATTACAATTTATGTATAACAATTAAATAAAACAACACTTTACAACACAATCTTTTTTTCCATAAATATCAACTGGAATATATGAAACTGCTCACAGTTTAATACCCATGACATAAGTGAAAAAGCATGGCTGCTTCTGAAATCACATACTTTCTCAGTAGGTACTTCTTTTAAATCAGTAATTACTTTGCAACCGTTAAAAAATATGATCTATATAGTGTGAATGTGAATATAATTAGGACATGCAACATTTCTCATGTTGTCATTGTCATGTGATCTACCATTCGATGCACACTTCAGAATCCAGAAGTCATCAGAGTTCTTTTCACCTGCTGTTTTATAAATACTGTGAATTCAGTCTCTTTTCACATGCTGTCATTATATTATATAGTGGGGAAGTATGTGATTTTGGATGCAGTCTGTGAGGTCGACCATTTTAAATGATGAAATAACAGATTTAATTTAGGCTTTTAATCAGGCATAAACATTTATCAACACACATACATAGAGCCCATCAAATATGGTAAACAGTAGCTTTACTGGACTTGTTTGAGAACAAATCTTATAGCAGAAACATTCTTGTGTGACAGACAAAAACAACCATTATTGCTTTTCGCATATCAAGTAAGCACATTTGAGCTTCTGTTTAGCAAATTTGATGTCCTCTATGTATGTGTGTTGATCAGGGTTTATAAAAGCTTTCATATAAAGCAATCATGTCTCTTCAGAAGGTTTGGATTAAATCAATTTATATGGATTACTGTTGTCTTTTTGTACTGTTTAATGTGCAAAGGTTTTCAATGGATGTACATAAAGCATGAGAGAATATAAAAAATATATTTACTTGTGTTTTGAAGATGAATGAAAGCCTGATGGGTTTGGAACAACATGAGGTTGAACAAATGATGACAGAATTTTCATTTTTGGACGAACTATTGGTTTAAGATAGCACTACTGTAGTATATGGTATTTGCTGAAGGATGCTTGAAGTTCAACTGGGTCGTACACCTACGCTGTGTGGGTTCCCTGATCAGGCTGAGAGGGTGTGTTACTCATCATCACACATCAGGTGATCGCTTGAAGTTAAAAACAGGATGGATGTGATCATACAAGTGAGATGGTGTGGGCTTTGTTTTTTTTAAAAATAGAAATAATAAAAAATAAATAGTAGACTGGTAGGGTTAGGGTTAGAATAAGTTGATATGTACTTGCAAAGTTACTTATAGTCAGTAGAATGTCTGCTGGGAGACCATGACAATAAAGAGCTAGCAGATATTAAGCAAACAGTCTACTAATATTATAAAGAGAGTGAGTAGACATGTAGGTGCAACATTACTTATTGTCAACAGAATGTTCACAAGGGACCATCAAAATAAAGTGTTACCAAATTCTCTATTGTGTATACGTAGTATTCGTATCCGTATATAATATCCACAAGTACAAAAACATACTTTTTGTATTTTTGTTAGATGCTGAAATTAGTAGACTGGTAGGAGTAGGGTTAGAATAAGTTGACATGTACTTGCAAAGTTACTTATAGTCAGTAGAATGTCTGCTGGGAGACCATGACAATAAAGAGCTAGCAGATATTAAGCAAACAGTCTACTAATATTATAATGAGAGTGAGTAGACATGTAGGTGCAACATTACTTATTGTCAACAGAATGTTCACAAGGGACCATCAAAATAAAGTGTTACCAAATTCTCTATTGTGTATACGTAGTATTCGTATCCGTATATAATATCCACAAGTACAAAAACATACTTTTTGTATTTTTGTTAGATGCTGAAATGTACAGTAAGGACACACTGTCAGCATAAACATAACACATTTACATTACACAATCCAATGCACAAGTTTGTCCAACATGATCTCATGAGTATTGATATGTATTTTGCATAATGTTTGGTTCTACCATATATACATTACTTACATTTGTATAGACAATAAAAAGTACAAAATCGATATATTGACAGCTAAATTGCAAATAATTTATGAATGAAAATGTTTCCAGTCGTACAAAAACATACTGTAATTGAGCCTAATGTGATTTTCCAAAAACATTGCCTAAATATTTGGCTATTGCTTAACAATAGCCGACACAGCCTGTGATGTCCTCTGAAAAGGACATTGTTTCTGAACATTGTTCACCAATGGATCCTCTGCAGTGAATGGGTGCCGTCAGAATAAGAGTCCAAACAGCTGATAAAAACATCACAGTAATCCACACCACTCCAGTCCATCAAACAAATCAATTACCAAGATGTTTTTAACTTCTGGCCAGAATACAAGCCTAGACCATCACAATGGTCTCTCCACTGAAAAAGTGTTGTTGTCTAAATTAAGAGAGAAATATGCACAGATCAAGCATTGTTTATAAGCAAAAACCATCCCAAATAGACCCAGTCCCAAAGTCATAATAATGGATATATTTCTTGCAAACACATAGCTTTTCACTTCACAAGACGTCAACTGATGGACTGGAGTGGTGTGGATTACTTGTGGATTATTGTGATGTTTTTATCAGCTGTTTGGACTCTCATTCTGACGGCACCCATTCACTGCAGAGGATCCATTGCTGAGCAAGTGATGTAATGATCAATTTATCCAAATCTGTTCTGATGAAGAAACAAACTCATGAGAGTGAGTACATTTTTATTTTTTGGGTGAACTATTCCTATAACACATGATAATGTTTGCATGCATTGTGATTGCAGAGATGGTGAAAAATGGTTTAATAATTTTATCTTATTTTATGTGGGGATAAAAAAATGTAGCTTTTATAGAAATGCGTGTGGAAATCTTTTTCTCTTGATATTCCTATAACCACAGCCACATTGACAGATACACCTGGCTTTGGGGGGATATTCATCCCACTGCTTTTTTCTGATAATGGTAGTGAAAATAAGAGGATATTGATTTCACTTTGCCTGCTTAATGCATCCTCTTGGTGGGCAGAGAAAATGGCAGAGAGAGAGAATTTACAAAATGGATGTTGTCTTTTACATGTGGTAAATCTCTATCAGATAATATCTAAAATGAAAGTAACCACTGCGACCTAATCATATATTAATTAAGATTTATAATTCAAATACTGATTTGTTTGTGTCTGAGCATGTGCATTCTTTCTCTGCAAGCCAGTAATTGTGTTTAAAACACTTTGGTAGCATGACTCACTTACAGGTGGAAAAACAGTTAACTCCGCTCAACATGCTCGGCTTATTACTGGTGCATGTATTGTTGCAGTTGTTTGAATGAGTTGTCAGAGTCAGTGTGACTTTGGCAAGCAGCGTCATGACTAATTTTTCTTTGTTGCTGCTGTATGGCTTCCTGCAGGTTGTCCTTTTGGGCTTTTGTTAAAAGCAGGATTAGGCCTTTTCCTCGTCTCGGAGGAGACGCTGGACGGTGGTGGCAGTCTGACTGCCCTCATTAGATTCTGCTGGAGATGTGCTGATGTGATCTCTCTGAGGAGCCGTGAAAATAAAAAAGACAATTTTCTCCTAGTGTACTGACGTGAAAGGGAGAGAGCAAGAAAAGAGCTTGTTTTTCGTAATTGTGCAGCTTTTAGAACTATTTGTGCCTCTGTGGATGGAGAAATAGATGTTCTCCAACTATACAGCAAAAACCATTTAAAAAATATATTTCAAAATATACAAAAAATGGCCAAAAATATATTTGCTAAAATATGCTTTCAAAGTATAATTACATACATACATTTTCTGCTAATACATTTTTTGGCTTTTTTTTTTTTTTGTATATTTTTGAAAATAGATTTATACATTTAAAAGATATAAAAAAAAAAATACAAAACATATATTTGCCTGAATATGTTTCAAAATATATTTACGTAAATATATTTTCTATCAATATATTTTTTGGCCATTTTTTGTATATTTTTGAAATATGAAAATATATTTTAAATGTATAAATCTATTTTTTAAAAGCATTTATTTTGCCTTCTATATTTTTCAGTCCAAGAAAATGCATTTGCATATGTCTCATTGGAAGAAAAACTTGATTTGTCGTCTATAACATGGAAACATATAATACATTTGAATAAACTTCATCAAGGACATCATTTAAAATGCTCCAATATTGCAATATATAAAAATATTAAGCATCATTAAATCATTATAAATCTATTTTTGATTTCTAGTAGGCCACCCACATTTGTATTTAGCCTAAATGTAGGCTACTGTAAAACTGGAAATGTATTTTCTTGCCCCTGAAATACATTCAAACTGAAACTAAACTTCATCAAGGACATCATTTAAAATGCTCCAATATTGCAATATATAAAAATATTAAGCATCATTAAATCATTATAAATCTACTTTTGATTTCTAGTAGGCCTGTATTTTCTTGCCCCTGAAATACATTCAAACTGAAACAAAATATATTTTCTATTTGAAAAATATATTTAATTAAGCATCACTGTTTGCAACATATATTTATTTGAGATTTGTTGGCTGAATCTACCTATTTGATTTTTTGAAACTTGCAATGAAGCTAAAGTTTGAAATCAAGTTGCTGAATGAGATTAAGAATGCAAGTAAATGAAATAAGTAAATGGAATATGACTGAACAATATGGATGCACCTCTTGTGACACAGTTTTACAGAGGCCTATGAGTAAGCTGAATGCATTTGGGAAGCTGAGAATGCACTATTTTTTTTTACTCATTTGAAAAGCAGTTGGCAGAGAGGGAAGAAGTCACAGTTGTCGGAACAGCTTGCCTCGCAATCACGGATGTGTGAATGTTTAGCATGTCAGGCATCATTGTATTATACATATAAATCATCCTGATGGATTCAGCACATCAGAAAATTCTTTTGGAGTGCAGGGAAGGCTCAGGAGCATGAAAAGGATTTTATATTTTATATTTTGAATTTATATTCTTAAAATTAAGTGTACAGGTGTGACTTTGTGACTGTATGGTGAAAAATGAACATATTTCCGATCAGGGTTATTATCATTAGATAAAACTGAAACCTTTAAAAAATGACTTGAAATAAAATAAACTAAAAAAAAAAGAATTATAAAAAATAGTTTAGCTAATTGCCAAGACAACTCATTTTGTTTAGTTTAAGCTGAAGTACTTAAATAAACTAAACTTAAAAACTAAAAGTTAATAAAAACTATATAGGCCTATACATAAAAAAAAACGAATGCAAATGGCTATAATAGTATATTAGTAATACTAAAATAACACTTTACGGCTACGTTTCAGTTATGTGATTGATTAGGGCTGTGGTTGCTTAGCAACAGATTTATACAATTTTGAAATTCCAAAGCCTAGATCCGCTGACCCATTTCAGCAACGAATTTGAAAAATAACACTCATGTCCCTCTTCTCATGAAGAACAAATTTGCCTCTTTGACCAATCGTAACCATGTTTTGGATTTTCTGCTTTCTGGGTTTTTGGTAGAATGTTTAAAAATCTAAAAATGCACCAAATTTGCATGCATGCTCATTGGAGCAGAAACTGGATGTAGGATATATTACTAAATTGCAAATGAACGAAAGGGCAAGCAGCAGCAGAGAATGAAATCTGAATCCAAGATTAGAAATATATTTAAAATTTTTCTTCAGGGGATATTAGAGTTTAGATATTGTCTAGCGACATGTGAAAATTAGTGACATTTTGGAGACCATGTGGTGTTGACCCATTTAAAATACAGATTGTCATCAAATTTGATACTTATCTGCCAATCTTACAGACATAATGTTTCTGTAACCCACCTGCCAAGTTTTTAGTGTCAGTAAATTAAGCTTGAAATGTCATGTCTATAAAGCCCTTTTAAAATTCTTTCTGCTTAGAGGCAAAAAAGAAAATGATAGCTCAACTCCAAGCACTTACAGTATTTCTTCAGTTTGTGACTCCATTAAACTATCAGTTCACCAAAAAATAAAAATGCTTTCATTTACTCACTTTCATTTGGTTTCAAATCCGTATTATTTTCCTTCTCTTTTTTTCTTGAGAATACACAGACGTTAGATGTTTGAGAGCTACAGTGAAACTTGAGAGCTACGGCTATCATATGGCTTCAGAAGACTTGGTATATAGACTAATGTGCAGATTTTCCTAGAGATAAAGAATTACTTGCACAGTCTTCCATATGAACAGTTATTGTTCATTTCATATGTTATTTTGCAATCTTTGCTTCATTTTGCAAAGTTAGTGTAGTTTATGTCTAACACAATAATTGAATATGTGATGTTAGATTTTTACTTCATTATATACACACACATCAACAATGTGTGTGTATATAATAAAAGAAAAAGGTATTGAAGTACACTTATTTTTTTATTATTATTAAAGTACAGTTATTGTCTAAGGTTGTCTCCTTAGGTTGTGTATCTACCTAAAAATAATAATTAATAAAAACTTGATAAACTTTGTCATATAAACAATGGGCCCTATCATACACCCGGCGCAATGCAGCGGCAGGCGCGACGCAAGTGTTTTTTGCTAGTTTCAGCCCGACGCAGTTATCCTTTTTAACATCCAGCACCACGTTGTTTAAATAGCAAATGCATTTGCGCCCATCTGTTCACTTATGGGCGTGCTGGTCTGAAAATGAGGCGTGTTCAGGCGCATTGTTGGCGCGTTGCTATTTTGAGGCAGCTGAAAACGATTGACCAACCACAACCTGGTCTAAAGTCAATGGCGCACTACTGTATTTTCGTTATTATTTAAAGAGCGTGTTAGTAATATGCGCCTATAGGCGGTGGGTCCACAACGCACATACACTCTGTCTATTACACAGGGACGTGCAGCATCACACAAACATGCCAAATATTAAAAATGAAAGGATTACAATGTAAAAGATTATTACTGGCCTGTCAATCATCTTGTCACAGTTAACATCCTCCACATTGCATTTCATTTAACTTCCTACCATATTGGAGAGAAAAGAAGTAGCACACACCAGTCGTGGGTCTTTCATGCCGAGAACTCTGCTCATATTTTATGCATAATGATGCATTTAAAAGTTAACAACCATACGGATGTTTATAAAAGTTTACATTGCTGTTGCAGATGAAATATAACACAGATAATATTAAATAAATATTTTTTACCAGGTTAGCACTACTGTATTTTCGTTATTATTTAAAGAGCGTGTTAGTAATATGCGCCTATAGGCGGTGGGTCCACAACGCACATACACTCTGTCTATTACACAGGGACGTGCAGCATCACACAAACATGCCAAATATTAAAAATGAAAGGATTACAATGTAAAAGATTATTATTGTGTACGCTTCTACCTCGCACACGAGCAGCTCCGTTTCCTCTTTGGAGAAGCGTTCACTCTTTGTTCTTGCAAATTCCGCCATGTAAATAGCGAATCTGCCATGGTGCAACGCAACTGGCTTTTAAAGGGAAAAGGAGATGAGACTCTGATTGGTTTATTGCACGTTACGCCCAAAACACACCCATGACTCATTAAGAGAATAGGTACACTTTTATGCTGCGTCTCAATGTGCCTACTTATACTACACCCTTAAAGTATGTACTCTTTTGGTGAAGAAAAAGTACACACTTTTGAGTGTGTAGTAGAAGAGTAGGCAAGCTTTGGGACATACTATCACGTCACACAACTGCGTCTTTAATGGACGCTCTGTCGTTTTGGCATATTCTTTTCAACATACTATGCTTTGGGACACACTTATTCTAATCTCACATACTATTTAGGAGGGATAGTATGAACATTGAGACGCAGGGTTAGACCATGCGCCAGGCGTGCTGTTTTTTCTGTCGTTAAACTAGCAGAAGTGGATTCAGACATGCCCTAAGTGCACCTGCGCCACGTGCTACATCGTTAAAATAGGGCCCATAATCTTTCTTTCAATCATCCAAAAAGTGGACAATTTACTATGAAAATCACCTTTTTAAATGTGCCTATTTCATAGTATGACCCTTTTAAGTGTATTTTCCATGTAAATATGATTTGCGTGCCATTATTCAGCAAGTTGTAAAAAGCTCTTCTTAAAGTTGTTGATGCCTTTAAAAATTTACAGATTTTGGCAATCTTGTTTGGGTTTAGTTGTGTCTGAAATGGCTGGAAGTCGAGAATTGAAGAAGGATAGAACAGCTGTAATATTTGTCTCCATGTTATCTTCTCATGGGCGTATCTCAGTAATCACTCTTTTCTTCACTATGTTAAACAAATTATCACAGCCAAATAGCTCTCATTAACTTTAGCTAAAATGTGATTATGGAGATAGTGATTACATTATGTCAGTGATTAGTGTCTCTTCGTGGATCAGCTTGAAGGAACATTCTCTATAGCTGTCACAGCATGATGTCTTCAGGCAACCAAACATGTTAATGTGAGGAGAATCAGCTGAGCCACACATGGGTCCAGAGTTCTGTCCAATCGCAGGAAACCGAGCAGGATGTTTTTTTTTTAAACAGATTGCATTGATAATCCATATGCTTAAGAGTCACGGGATCTGCTGTGAGGATTGGTAGTGAGTATGGTTTATTTGATAATGTTTCATTTCTGGCTGTTTTAGAAACTGTGGGTTTAACATGTCTCTGTCAGTGTTCATTTTTGTATTATTGATATACTTTTATAGTTTTTGTTAATATTTTAAACTTTTAAGATTTTTAAAATATATTTTTGTTTTCATTTTAATTTTAGTTTAAATGTTAGTATTTTTTTGATTAGTTAAAATGTGTAATAGTTTTATGTTTTTTTTGTAAGTTTTAGTTTTTTGATTAGGCTTTTTTTATTTAGATTTAGTTATTTTAGTATGTAAACTAAATAAAAACGAGAAATGTTGCCTTAGAACTAGAAACTAGCTGAAGTAAAATAAATGTAAGTTTTTTAAAAATATTTTAGTTTAGTTTATTAGGTAACTTTAAAGCCTTTATATGTAATACAGTATTTATAATGCATTATACATAAAGATTATACATTTACTTAAAGGTGGGGTAAGCGATTTATGGTAGCCAATGCTGACATTTGAAATCACCAAAACAAACACGCCCCTACCCCAAAAGGGTCTCGCCCCTATTTTGATAGCTCCGCCCCACACATACGTACGCAACCCAGGCAATGATTAGTTCTGTGAAACAAAGCAAAACCAATGTTACACCGTGTCTACACCGGACGCGAGTGGCGCGGCGCGACAAAATACTATAGAACTCATTATAATCAGTGATGCAGGCTACACCATAGATATATATATATATATACATGTCTATGGTCTACACTGAATGCGGCGCGGTACGACAAATCCTCGACAGAAAACTGCTGCTGCATTCTATTCATGACGTATTGACACAAATTTCAAATGATTTTCAAAGGTCGCTTTGTCGCGTCCAGTGTAGACAGACTTTAGTTGTTGCGGCGCAGACACGGTGTTACTCACCTATCGAGAAGAAACAAAGCAACCTCAGCGTCCGATCGCAGGCCTTCCGCTCCTTGAGTTCTCTACAGCACTGGAAAGCTGATCCGATATTTACACGAGTCCTACTTCTTGCCTTAAGCCTTCTTTTGTTCCGCAGACGGTTTCCTCTTTTGTTTTTTATCCGCCATCTCTATCTGTCGCTCGGCTCGGCTTATGTCCGTCCTGTGCACTGAACGCTCTCTCCTCCACATCATGAGTAGACACGCCCCTTACTGCTGATTGGCTACAAGTTTGTTTTGCTAGTCGGCCCGAATCAGTTTTCTAAAGCGTTTTTGAAAAATCGCTGACCCCACCTTTAAACTACATGAAAAATGTAGAGCTCTGTTTTGTAGGACACACACATAGGAAAAGTTTGATGTACAGCAGAAATAATTCAACATTATGTTGAAATAACTTCATGTTATAGCGCAATACACAAGATTTGTGATGGTGTTCACTGATTAAAAAAATTTCCCCATCAATCTAAAAAAAGCTCCTCTGGAACACCATCAAATGTGGAATAAGATTAATAAAAAAAATTTTAAAATGCAAAATATTCTTACTTTAACTTAACTAAAAAAAAAAAGACTATTATACAATTAAAATATATGAAAATAGAATTCTAGTATAAGTCCTCGTTTAGATACCAGGTGAATGTATGTTGCTGTTCTTATATGTTCTCTGACACCAAAACATAAAAGCTAAGAATAATAGCTGATTAGAGACCCAGGCCTGGGTGAAGATGTAATTTAAGGTAATCAAAGGTCAATCTTT
This sequence comes from Sinocyclocheilus rhinocerous, assembly GCF_001515625.1. Classification (NCBI taxonomy): domain Eukaryota; kingdom Metazoa; phylum Chordata; class Actinopteri; order Cypriniformes; family Cyprinidae; genus Sinocyclocheilus; species Sinocyclocheilus rhinocerous. Next base: position 1,308,657 of record NW_015628720.1, on the reverse strand, counting down.
GAAAGGTCAGAGGTGAGAGTGGACTAAAAGTCCTTAGGGATGAGCTTGTTAAGAGCAGCAGAGACAATGATAATGATCTGAGATGACCATATCTGAAGTAGAAGGGCTCAGGTCACCTAATACTGGATAAAGACAAGTACATAAATCTCAAAATAACATAAATCTGATCTTTAAGGCAAATTTATGCCTTCAGGGGAGTGTGTGAAAGGCTCGGCTCGGCTAATGTCCGTCCTGTGCACTAAGCGCTCTCTCCTCCACATCACAAGTAGACACGCCCCTTACTGCTGATTGGCTACAAGTTTGTTTTGCTATTTGGCCTGAATCAGTTTTCTAAAGTGTTTTTGGAAAAATCGCTTACCCCACCTTTAATGCAAAAAATGCATGCATAATGCATTCTGGGAAATTGTGTTGTTGCACCCTGGTTCACAAAGGATAATTTATTTGATGAAATACTAAATACAAATCTATCTTTCTTATCAGTCTTCTCTTCTTTGGGCCTATAAAACCTTTAAACTTCAAAGACTTTTAGAACTTTTTGAAAAAATTCAAACGAGACTTTGTCAAGCATTCAAAGTTTGTCTTTCTTAGTTAAACATTAGTCATATGGAATTCTATGAAATTTTAATTCATTTTAATTCTTAATTTACTTTATTAAATACTTCCTTACATTCATATTCAATTAGCTATTCTGCTTCCTGTTTGCTACCTCACTTTAAATTCTACTCAGATTCAGCAACTGATTTGGAATTTAAATAATGTTCTCAATTCAGTTCTGAATGAGGAACGACCTTGCTGTGAATAAAAGCTCTGCGCACTCAGTTTAGTGGATTATTGCACTAGCTTTGTTCATTAATGCTATTTGCGTAAAGATACACACACTTGGCTCAACTGCAATTCCTTCAAATCACACCTCAGTTTTTGGAGCGAAAGAAAGTGGCATTGATTGGCCGGCATTAGTGGCCTCTGGTGACAGCTATCAGAATGGTGCTACCTCTTCTAGCTTTCATTAGCAAGTGAAAGACAAGCTCTGTGCCTGTGGTTATCGTGTTTCTCATGTCTCAGCTCTCTGCTGCACGCCTCTGTGCTTCTGACCCCATGATACCCTTCCTCTCTCCGTCACACGGCTGTGAGTTGTCGCCTGTTGCGTGATCAGCTGTGTGGATCTGCTGTCCTGCTGCGTCTGTGCCTTCCCATCTCCCTCTGGAGTCTCTTTCATCCCTCCAACACTCTCCATATATATGATGATCTTACACACACCTCTGGCCTCAGCAGTACACCATGTTCACCCTAGTGCCGTATTGATATTTGAGCCTTGTTTTGCTGGTGGGGTATTTGTTGATACTAAGCCCTGTGTGTGTGATTATGTGGAAGGGTTTGGATGAATGAAATATTTGAGAAAGGACCTAAGAGTTGCACATATAGAGTTTGGACAAAATAATGTAAACATCCATTACTGTAGGGGTTAAAGGGATAGTTCACCCGAAAATGAAAATGTTATAATTTACTCACCCCCAGGTTGTTCCAAACTTGCATGAGATTCTTTCTTCTGCTGAACACAAAAGAAGATTTTTTTGAAGACCGCTGGTAACCAAACAGTTGCTGTCATAGCTATTGAATTCTATAGTAATTTTTTCCATGCTATAAAATTCAATGGCCAACAACTGTTTGGTTCCCAGCATTCTTCAAAATATTTATTCTGCTGAACACAAACAAAGATATTTTGAAGAATTATAGTAACTGAACAGTTGCTGGTAGCCGTTGACTTACCAACATTCTTCAAAATATCTTTGTGTTCAGCAGAAGAAAGAGACTTATACAGGTTTGGAACGACTTGAGGGTGAGTAAATGTAAATGTGTTTTCATTGTCTGTATAGTATGTGTTTAGTTCAAGCCGTGGGTGAAATATACTTTCAAAAGTTTCAACTCATGAGAGCCTGTTTAGCAGGAGCGTTTGTAACCTTAACAGCCCAATTGTTTGGTGTGTTAATAGCAACAGACTTTACAATTATGACTATTAATTTAAGCAAAAAAAAAGTTTTCAAAAAAAACAATTCAAAACTATTCTAAATATATTTTAATTAGGCTGGAAGCTGTATTAAGTTCAAATGATGGTAAAACACTTTAATAAGGAAATATTGCCAATTTATGAGGTGTTCACATTATTTGCTCTTTTGCCCTTTTTTGTAGGTGTTTTTTTCCCCAATGTGTTGTTTTATTTACTAATGAATGTATTTATCTGATCCCAGTGACAAACGATTCTCTGCTTTGGGCTTTGGGGCAAGAATTCCACCTAATTATGAGGTAAAAGACCATTTTTTATACACTTTATGTAGATTCACGTGTGGTCCCTTGTGAGAAAAATAGTAGTACACATGTTCAACTAAATTGCAAGTATATTTACACACATGGCTTAAAAGTGTCAACAGAAATGACATTAAAGTATATTTTAGTGAATACATGCTTGTTAGTACATTTTGCAGTGCATACTAAAGTCTGTGTGAGAAGAATGAACAGATACACAGCGAATACAACCCCTTGTGAAAAAAGAAGTATCATTTAGCATACTTTTAAAAAGAGTACTTCTTACAGAAATAATATACTTTAAAAGAATATATGAGTGTGTATTGTTTCAAACTGGATATATTGTTTTTGGAGACTTAATTCCATGTTAATTGCATTTAATTAAATAAGAGTGTAATACAGTCTAAATTCATATTAAATGCTTAAGAGTGCTTTTGTACTTAAGTACATCTTTATGTAATTTCGTAATTCCTTCTATTGTTTACTTGATTGTGTACTGGTGAATGTACTGACAAGCATTTATGGTAAACTAAAATATACTTTAACTCATTTATATTGAAATGTGTGTGTCATGTATTTAAATAAATTTGTAATTACACATTTGTAATGATGCCGTTGCAATTTAGTACATAGTAATAAATGTAATATTGAAGTACATTAAAATTACAATCAAGTACTTTACATGTGCTTTAATATGCAAGTCAAATTTAAAGCATGGCAAAAGATTATTAAAACAAATTATAAAAAATGTACTTTAAAGTAAAACCTTTAATTTGACATGAATTATGTACTTAATTGGGTTACAGTCATTAAAGTGTTATTTCTTTAAGTACACTTAAGTGACCTTTAACTTCATTAAGATTGATATATGCAAACACACACACACACACACACACATATATATATATATATACACATA
>NW_015628720.1:1265502-1305385 GCF_001515625.1 Sinocyclocheilus rhinocerous | reverse complement strand
CACACACACACACTCTCTCACACACACACACACACACACATGCACACACACACACATATATATATATATATACATACATTCAATACAATTAAGTGCACTTCTTTTTCAAAAGGGTTGTCTACTAGTATAGAATTTCTAAATGTGGAAGTATCTACCATCTTCTATATTTGGTAGACCAGTCGGATCAGCAAACCACAGTCTCTGGCACAGTGTATCTCAAATATGCAAAGTCATAACTTTATTAGTTTTAATTTTATTTACAGACTCTCATGAAACAACAACCTTTACAGAAAAAGGGCTATTCTTAAAGAATTAAAATAATAACAGCTGCAGTAAACTGTCCTTTTATGCTCTGTTTGTTCAGGCAGATTGCACTGCACTAGCTATGAGCTCTATTTCCTTTTCAAGGAAATATAATAATTATAATTATATTCAGAATGTCTGTGTTAACAAAAGAAAATCAATTGCAATGAAATGTGTGCTACAAAAGTACCAGAGGGGGCCCACAGTGGTTGTTGCTTACAATGGAAAATCTGTAGGGAGGATGCTATTTTGTTTGAGCATCATCATCAGGTCATTTCATGCATAGTGTTGCAGAAAGTATTTTTCTTAGAAACATGCAAATGTTTCACAGCATGATTTATTGCCTTCCTTTAACAGCAGGATTTATGACCTTGAATTAGGTTTTTAACCAGAAAACTGGTGTGTAATAGCATGCTAAACAAGCTGAAGCTGGATAAACAAAGCCTTACTGTGTGTTTTTCTTCTCCAAACTACAGGTGTCTCATGACTTTGCCATCAATTTCAACCCGGAGGATGATGAATGTGAAGGTAAGAGCGACAAGCACTTTGTATGTTAGTAAGTGAGGGAACATCTCATGGGAACGGAACAGAGAAACTCAGTTTTTTTTTAAGCTTTAGTCACAGTTATAGGAAAAGTTCACTCACAAATAAAAGTCTGTCATCATTTACTTTTACCCTCACTGATGTTTTAAACTTTATATGACTTTCTTTCTTCTGTGGAACACAAAAGGAGAAATCTTGAGGAATGGCCACTCTTTTCAAAAAAGCACTATAAACGTTTCCTAAAAGCGATTCCATATGACTTGTGCACCACTTTCTCCTGAAGCCATCTTTGTGTGAAGAACAGATCCAAATATGTTCTATTTACAGAAAATCTCGCCCTTTACTGTCAACATCCATTCAAATATTACGTGCCTTTAAGGCTGAGTCAGGTTTGATGTCAATGTTATGGTGACATCAATGACGCCATCAGTGACGACATCAAACCTGCCGTCACCAGACCAATCAATGCACAGTAAATCTGTCGAAAAGCATAAGTGTAAATGAGATGGCAGGAGAATCTAGTTTAAGCTGTGTTTGGAAGCTGGTAACTGGTTAGTCTACGCTACTCATTTGCTGGTACAAGCTGGTTGACCATCTTGAACTAGCAACAAACCAGTTGGTTATACCAGCTCAAGGTAGTTAAGCTGTTTTTTGGAACATGGTAGTTGTTCGACCAGGTGATTACCTGCCAGCTGCCATGTTTAAAAACACAAACACACCAGTTTAAACTGGATATTTTAGTGGGGTTTAGGCTGTTTTTTAGACTGTAAGTCACACATACTGTATTGTTTCTGAAGATTTATAATGCTCATATTATATTGGAGCTAAACAACTCAGACTCCAGTTACTGTTTTAATATGGAAAAGAGTGAATAGAACATTCTTCAACATTTCTGCTTTTGTGTTTCACAGACGAAGAAAAGTTAGTGACGCTTCTACTTAAAGCCTTTCTATATAATGCATTATAAAAGTTTCTTTTACTGCACTGTGTAATGCCGTTATAATACATTATAATACTTATCTATTCATTGTTTCACCTTTAGAAACTATAATGCATATTGCACATGACAAACAACCAATTTCAGATACAACAAGGAATCTGCAAATATTATTATGCATTTAACTTTGGTTACAATTATTATAATTTTTTTTCATTGTTTTTGAATGCACTGTTTATGTAACGCACCTTATAATTCATTATATGATCATGAATATTTGTAACCACAGTTATAAGACATTGCAATACGTATCTATTCATTGTTACACCTTTAGAAAGTATAATGTGTGATGCACATAACAACCAGTTTCAGATGTAACAAGGAATCTGCTAATATTATTATGCATTTTACTTTGGTTAAAATTATTATTACATTTTTTATTTATATGATGCACCTTATAATTCATTGTATGATCTAGAATATTTGTAACCACAGTTATAATGCATTATAATATACTTATCTATTCATTGTTTCAGCTTTAGAAAATATAATGTTCAATGTACATGACAAACAACCAATTTCAGATGCAACAAGGAATCTGCAAATATTATTATGCTTTTAACTTTGGTTACAATTATTATAAAAGTTTTTGTTTTTGAATGCGCTATTTATGTAATGCACCTCATAATTCATTGTATGATCTGGAATATTTGTAACCAGAGCTATAATACATTATAATACTTATCTATTCATTGTTACACCTTTAGAAAGTATAATGCATAATGCACATGACAAACAACCAAATTCAGATGTAACAAGGAATCTGCAAATATTATTATGCATTTAACTTTGGTTACAATTATTTGTGAAAAGCTATAATGCATTGTAAAATACATTATGAATACCTTTATAATGCATTATACATAAAGGCTTCAAGTAAAGTCATATGGTTTTGGAACAGCATGAGGGTGAGTAAATAATGACCGAATTTAAATTTCTGGGTGAACAGTTCCTTTAACACTCAAAGAGAATGTGTGAAGACTGTGGAAAATCTTGGGCTTGCTTCAGTCCTTTCACGTTTCTGCAGAAGATGGAGAGTTCCAAGTCAGTCTCTTGATCCCAAAATCTGTTGGTTTCGCTGCCAATACTTCAGCACTGCTCTCAGAATCCTTTCGAGACAGAGAGAGAAATACAAATAAGCCTCCAGAACAGAAGTGATAGCCGTGTCCCCTCTCCCTCTGATCAGAGATCCAGGGGGTCGTGGAAGCCTACCAAAACTGCCTGCCCAAGATCCAGCTCTACGGTCCCACTAATGTGGCTCCCATCATCAACAGAATAGCTAAGCTGGCGGCTGGGAAAGAACCCATCAAAGACGCTTCTGTGAGTTGCTTTAAAGTTTCTGTTTATAGCACAGCACTGAAGGGGAAATTCATTAAAAATAAACACAAAGGAATTATGCAATCAGGTAATGGCGGAAACACGGCCACAAAAGGTTTCTGTTGGCTATTTGCATGGGGAAATTCCTCAGTGGATTCTATGTTGTGGAAGATACAGCTGACTATCATGATCTGGTATACTTCACTGAGACTGTACAATGTTTCTCCACCACTGTTATTCATATACTTTAAAATGTAGAAAGTGCATTTTACATCATGTGTCTGGATAAGTGCCAGGTTATAACATACCTAAACGTAACTACTACAACAACAACCTTACTTGCTATCAGTAAGCAGCAAATTAGAGTTTTTTTAGCTATAAATAAAATAAAAAATTTATTATAAATAAATAAATATTTTTTACTATTTGAAATGTAAAAAAAATCTAAATTTTTTTTTTTTAAATCATCAAGACTGTCCACTTCAAAGTTAATATATCTACTGTATATTCAAATGTAGGCAGGGTTTAAATCTGAAACTAAATTATAACCATATTTTAGATGGAACGTCTCGGTTAAAGTGAAGTGATGTGACATGACATGTGGCCAAGTATGGTGACCCATACTCGGAATTAGTGCTCTGCATTTATCCCATCCAAAGTGCACACACACAGCAGTGAACACATACACACACACACACACCGTGAACACACACCCGGAGCAGTGGGCAGCCATTTTTTGCTGCGGCGCCCGGGGAGCAGTTGGGGGTTCGGTGCCTTGCTCAAGGGCACCTCAGTCGTGGTATTGAAGGTGGGAGAGAGCGCTGTACATTCACTCCCCCCACCTACAATCCCTGCCGGTTACGAGTCAGACTCTCTAACCATTAGGCCACGACTTCACCTTTACGTACGTAACCCTCGTTCCCTGATGGAGGGAATGGAGACGTTATGTCGTGATGACATAGGGGGTCCACTTGGGAGCCCCAATCCTCTCTGACTTTAAGAGAAAATGCCAATGAAATTTGGCTAGTGGATTTTGCATACCTGAGCCTGAGTGTATAAATAGGCGATAGGTGCATCCACTCTTCAGGTTTTATGCTTCGAAAACCCTGGCAACCAGCGATGGTTCGAGGTTGTAGCAGGGGGACATAACGTCTCCGTTCCCTCCATCAGGGAACGAGGGTTATGTACGTAACCGAGATGTTCCCTATCTGTCGGTCACTACGAGTTATGTCGTGATGACATAGGGGGTCCATGGAAAGGGCCACAACTTGAACCCCGTCACAACCATGTAGCGCTGCAAATGTTGACAAGCAGCCGCATGTTAGACAAATGCTACGCAAAGGTCGTAACCTTCCCAACGCCCCAGCGCAAATTCGCTGAGCTTGGAGCCCGCAGGGACCAAAAGGTGAGTACATCGCAGCTGGAGATAGCCAAGCCACTGTTCCTATGACAGAAAATGATTTCAACCTTCATGAAAGGTGCTTCACGCCTTTTCTGTTTGTTGTTTACAGCTTGGCAGTAACGAAGGGGAAGTGAGCCTTCCGGAGAAGGGCGCTACAGAGACCACATCCTGCCCGTAGGGAGGTATCATGTGGAGACACTGATATGGACTGACCCAGGCCTGGGGCAGTACTACATATAGAATGGGTCTCTGAGACAGGTCCTACCTAGGATTAGGGAGGAATGGCTGCCAGCAGAGACTGACAGAGTGGTCTGTCAAAGGGAAGACACGGGTTCACAGAGAGGGAAACCTTACCGTGGAAGAATACACATATGGGATCGCCCACAGGGAATCAAGCCATATGGACACCTAGCCCAGTAAAGGGGCTGACCGGAAACCCGGGCAAGTTAACACCGATACTGGGCCTGGTGTCAGACTGCTCCACCCAGTCTGACTGCCAGGGGTGCTGGAGGATACTCAACCAGGTGTTTCAAGGGTGACAGCCTATGCTCCAACCTTTCTTGCAGGAAAGAATGCACTACTCCAATCATTGCTTGCAGGTTCACCACCTGATCGTGAAAGGGCGTGGTGGGAACCTTGGCACGTATCCAGGCCGAGGTCTCAGGACAACGTGAGAGTAGGCCGGCCCAAACACAAGGCACTCTTCACTCACCGAAAATGCTTGGAGGTCCCCGACCCTCTTGATGGAAGTGAGCGCGGTCAGGAGTGCTGTCTTAACAGACAGGAACTAAAGCTCAACTGAGTCCAGCGGCTCAAAGGGATCCCTCTGAAGGCCAGCCAGGACAGTAGAGAGATCACAGGAGGGCACCAGGGGTGGCCTAGGAGGATTTAATCTTCTGGCACCCCTCAGGAACCTAATGATGAGATCGTGCTTTCCCAGGGACCGGCCATCCACTGCATCGTGATGTGTTGTGATAGCAGCCACATACACTTTCAAGGTGGAGGGTGACAGCCTACGCTCCAACCTTTCTTGCAGGAAAGAAAGCACTACTCCAATCATTGCATCTTCGGGGGTCTTCTCGTTGAGAAGTACACCAGTTCACGAACAGACTCCACTTCCGAGCATAGGCTTGCCTCGTCGAGGGAGCTCTAGCCTGAGTGATCGTGTTTACCACCGCCGGTGGCAGATCACTTAAGTCTGCCACGTCCCGTCCAGGAGCCACACATGGAGGTCCCAGAGATCTGGACGCGGGTGCCATATGGTGCCGATCCCCTGAGAAAGGAGGTCCTTCCTCAGAGGGATGCGACAGGGAGGGGCTGTTGCGAGGACCATGAGTTCCAAACACCAGGTCCGGGTGGGCTAGTAAGGCGCAACCAGCAAGACCTGTTCCTCGTCCTCCTTGACCTTGCACAGTGTCTGTGTGAGAAGGCTTACTGGGGGAAACGCATACTTGCATAGAGCCCAAGGCCAGCTGTGTGCCAGTGCATCCGTGCTGAGGGGGGTCTCGGTCAGGGAGTAATACAGCTGGCAGTGGGAGGACTCATGGGAAGCAAACAGGTCTACCTGGGCTTCCCCAAATCAACTCCAGATCAGCCGGATGGGGATAGAGTCGCCATTCTCCGGGGAACGTGAGCTATCATGAGAGCGCATTGGCTGCATGATTGAGCTCCCCCGGAATGTGGACGGTGCACAGCGACTTGAGCCGTGTCTGACTCCAGAGGAGGAGATGACGGGCGAGCTGTGACATGCGACATGATCGTAGACCACCCTGCCGGTTGATGTACGAGACAGCCGCAGTGTTGTCCGTGCGGACCAACACATGCTTGTCCTGTAGCAGTGGCCAGAACTGCCGTAAGGCAAGATGCACTGCCAACAACTCTAGGCAGTTGATGTGCCAAAGCAGTCGAGGCCCCGTCCAGAGCCCCGAGGCTGCCTGTCCATTGCATGTAGTGCCCAAGCCCGTACTGGAGGCATCCGTCGCGACAACGACATGAACAACACACTTGTTCTAAGGGCACCCCAACCTGTAGAAAGGCAAGGTCTGTCCAAGGGCTGAATGAGCGGCGACACGTCGGCGTGATGGTCACGCGGAGTGTACCGCGACGCCATGCCCATCTCAGGACTCGGGAGTGTAACCAGTGCTGAAGTGGTCTCATATGAAGCAATCCGAGTGGCGTGACTGCGGCTGCGGATGCCAAGCCCAACCTGTGAGATGGGAGCGTCAAGAAAACTAATTTTGTCAACATCTTTCATCTCAGCAAGGTTGTGCCAGAGATGGTGCTCTTGGGCCACTAACGTGAACATCGCCTTCCCGAGGGACTGCGCCGTGACTTGTGGCGCCCGGAGGGCAAAGTCAGTCGCCGAGCGCAGCTCCTGCATCAACCCCGGGTCGGTACTACCCTCGTGCATTTGTTTTAGTGCCTTGGCTTGGTGGACCTGCAGGATAGCAGTCAGCTGTCAGCTTACAGGTTTTGGACGGGAGACGAGGACGATTCCTCAAAGTGGCAACGTTTTGCAGGCACAGGTGCACCGCAACCGCTCTTTCCACCTGGGGAATGTCAATGTACCCCCTCGCCGTCGAGGGTAGTGAGGACAGAGGACGCAGACGAGCGGCTTCTGGCCGAAAAAGGGGCCATCCACGACTTCGTCAGCTCCTCATGCACCTCCGGGAAAAAAGGCACCGGCGCACGGTGCGGTTGTGAGCTGCGCCACATGCCAAGAAACCAATCATCCAGCCGCGAGAGGGTTGGACTGGGAGGCGTGCACACCTACCGGTGCTGAGGTGGTCTCATATGAAGCAATCCGAGTGGCGTGACTGCGGCTGCGGATGCCATATGCCCCAGGAGCCTCTGAAAGTGTTTCAGAGATACCACGTTCCTGCCTCTGAAGGAACTCACGCTCGCTGGTGAGCCACGCTGTCATACTCACCGAGTCTAACTCGAGAAAAGAGATCCTCTGCACAGGGGAGAGTTTGCTCTTTTCCCAGTTGACCCGAAGAAACGGCCTGTGTCGAGGAAGAATTGAGACATGAAAGTAAGCGTCCTTCAGGTCGACCGCTGCAAACCAATCCTGGGGCTGTATGCATCTGATGATGCGCTTCTGCGTCAACATCTTGAACGGAAGCTTGTGAAGGGCCCGATTCAAGACTCACAGATCCAGGATTGGCCAAAGGCCACCACCATTCTTGGGCACGATTAAGTAAGGGCTGTAAAACCCTGACTTCATCTTGGCTGGAGGGACAGGCTTGATTGCATCCTTCGCCAGTAGGACAGCAATCTCGTCGCGCAGGACAGGGGCATCTCGGGCTGCCACCGAAGTCTCGAGAATGCTGGGCAAAGTCTTTGACAATGTCGCCGAACAGGCCAACCTGTGAGATGGGAGCGTCAAGAAAACTAATTTTGTCAACATCTTTCATCTCAGCAAGGTTGTGCCAGAGATGGTGCTCTTGGGCCACTAACGTGAACATCGCCTTCCCGAGGGACTGCGCCGTGACTTTTGTCGCCCGGAGGGCAAAGTCAGTCGCCGAGCGCAGCTCCTGCATCAACCCCGGGTCGGTACTACCCTCGTGCATTTGTTTTAGTGCCTTGGCTTGGTGGACCTGCAGGATAGCAGTCAGCTGTCAGCTTACAGGTTTTGGACGGGAGACGAGGACGATTCCTCAAAGTGGCAACGTTTTGCAGGCACAGGTGCACCGCAACCGCTCTTTCCACCTGGGGAATGTCAATGTACCCCCTCGCCGTCGAGGGTAGTGAGGACAGAGGACGCAGACGAGCGGCTTCTGGCCGAAAAAGGGGCCATCCACGACTTCGTCAGCTCCTCATGCACCTCCGGGAAAAAAGGCACCGATGCAGGATGCGGGTGTCGCGGTTGTCCCGAGAAACCAATCATCCAGCCGTGAGGGCTCGGGACTGAGTGGTGTGTTCACCTCCAGCCCGATGCTCACGGCTGCCCGGTCAAGCATGGCTGTCAGCTCCAGGTCTGATTCGGCGGTGGTGACAACACCCGAGGGGGGCGTTGACACTGAAGACAATGATCGTGTCCGTCAACAGAGGACAGGTAACGACCGCAACCAAGAGAGCATGGACGGAACGGCATCTTTAAAAAGACGTGAACCGACCGTGATTTGCTCTTTTAGAGAAACTACTCTTTCAGTTGAAGTGCCCAGGGGAATCGCTGATGACAGGGACACTGTTTGCACCGTAACGCCAACCAGGAACAGCTTCTTCCAGTCAGATGAGTAAAGGGCTTTGTAGAGATCAAGCACTATCATCCACTCGGCTCTGAAGCAAAAATCTGAATTTATACCCGTATGCATGTGGAGTGGCTCAGGTATGCAAAAATTCAACTAGCCAAATTTCATTGGCGTTTTCTCTTCAAAAGTCAGAGAGGATTGGGGCTCCCAAGTGAACCCCCTATGTCGTCATGACATAACTCGTAGTGACCGACAGATAGGGAACTAAAATGTTTTTATTACATAATTTATGTAAAATTAAAAAAAGATGAATAGCTAATGGTAAGAAGGTTCTGCTTGAATCAGATATATAATGATAACAGCATAAGTTCTAGTATAGGTTAATGTTACTCTAAGATTGGATTTCAGAAATGCATGTGCATTTTTCTAAAGTTCAGACTTTAGTCACATTGACTTCGCAGACTCAATATTGTACTGTAATCTTAAATATTTGTTAAAAATATCACTTCATCCTTCTGCTTGTTGGATAATCAGTCTAAAGAATATTCAGTAGAATTCATTATTTGCGCCTTTCTGAATAAGGTGTTCGGCTTCAGTAATATTGCAGGGTTAATTGCATTATGAAAATAGCAGTGATGGTTTCTACCCTTTCCAAATTTGCATTGAAAAGACATGTCTTTGTCCTTTCAAGGCAAGGCAAGGCAAGTTTATTTGTATAGCACATTTCATACACAATGGTAATTCAAAGTGCTTTACATAAAAGAAAAGAAAAAAAAATAATCACAACAATAAAACAAGGAATTTAACTTTAAAATCAATCCTAAAAGTGACTGGAAGCCAGTGTAAGGACCTGAGGACTGGTGTAATATGCTCAGATTTTCTGGTTCTAGTCAGAATTTTGGCAGCAGCGTTCTGGATGAGCTGCTGCTGTCTAATGGTCTTCTTGGGAAGGCTGGTGAGGAGACCATTACAATAGTCCACCCTGCTAGTGATAAAGGCATGAACAAGTTTCTCCAAGTCTTGACTGGAAACAAAACATCTAATTCTTGCAATGTTTTTGAGATGATAGTATGCTGATTTAGTTACTGCTTTGACATGACTACTGAAACTAAGGTCTGTCTCCAGAATCACACCAAGATTCCTGACTTTATTTTCAATGAAATGAATTAATTTCAAAGAAAGGACTTAATTTTATGTGATTTAATGTAAGTATGCATAGTGAAATATGCATGGTGACATGAATTTAGTGTCTGGACTGCAGGTGAAAAGTGAGTTTAAAATGGATTTTGCACTGACATGCTGCTCTTTAAAGTGGTTTAATGATTTTGCCCCTGTCTATTCTTTTGGGTTTTTATCTTCTGTCTATGGTTTTGTTCACATAACCTTTGAAATTTAGGCCCAAATGAAACCGCTTAAAGTTTTTTTTTAGCTGATTATCTCGCGGGCTGTTTTGGTAATTAACACATCTACAATCAATTTAGAGTTCTATTAAGTCCCTTTACATGTCATTTAATGGTCTCCGGTCAAATATTTGCCCTCAAGCTTAGCCATTATCTATGCATTGCTCTATTTCTTTGCTGTCTTCTACACACTATGTCCTTGTGATGATCTTCATTTATTATTTAATCTTACAAAACCCCAAAAGTGATCATTTTTCAGTAAATGAGCTCAGTGAGACCAATGTTCAGAAACCAGGCCATTCATTCAAACTGTAGATATTGCATGTTTAATGTTGACAGGACCTCTGGGATGTTCAGGCCAGTAAATATTGCTAATTTTAGCCCACTGACTGCCTGTTTTAGAAGGGTATCCAATATTCTGTTCATTACTATCTAGACATTTAAAGGAACAGTTCACCAATAAATTAAAATTCAGTTTATTTACTCACTCTCATGTTATTCCAAACCCACATTATGTTATTTTTTCTGTTCAGTAGCATTTTTTGCACCTTTTGGGGGCTTTTTATGCTAAACAAATTGATTTGTACCACTGAAAATGAGAATACAGGTTTAGAACAACATGAGGGTCAGTAAGTAATGACAATTTCCATTAATGGCCATTTTTCCTTGAAAGTGAATGCTTAGTGGATGAAGCTCCAGACATGTTTATAACATTGTATAAATCAGACAATATAACTGATAACAGTCCTTTTCTCTGCCAGCTGTATCATATCCTGCTGATCCTCACAGACGGGGTGGTAACAGACATGGCCGATACACGGGAGGCCATTGTTCGGGCCTCCTACCAACCTATGTCCATCATTATAGTGGGAGTGGGAAACGCCGACTTCACGGACATGCAGATCCTTGATGGGGATGATGGAGTCCTGCGCTCACCCAAAGGGGAACCCGTCTTGAGGGACATCGTCCAGTTTGTGCCCTTCAGAGACTTTAAAACGGTCAGTTTTTCTCAGTTCTTAGTCACTGGGAATTTGAAAATGAAGGTAGATGTTTAATTGTAGATCCCATAGTTCCTGTAAATCTTGTACTTAGAAAGAAGGTATCTGCAGAGTTACGCTTAAGAATTACAAATAAATTATTCTGTTTACTCTGGGGAGAAAACAGGCTTTCATAAACAGTAATAATCTAGAAAATACATAATTCATATAAATTAATATAAAAAAAACAACAGTTAAAAAACAATTAACAATGTTTGCAATTTTCATCCTCACCCTATAAGAAATATGTAGGTAAAGTATAAAAAACGTAATTGAGATAAAGTGAGATAAATTTTATAAGATCACATTTTGAGACATAAACTGAGAATATAATACATTTATATATAACATATAATATAATATAATATAATAAATTATAAATGTGCAAATGTGAGATATAAAGTTATAAATTCTGAAAAATAAAGTCAAGATTACAAGAAATAAAATTGCAATTTTGAGATATTGTCACATTGTGAAATATAAGACAATGTTTCGTTTTTAAAGTTGTATTGCCAGATTTAGTGTAGAGTCACAATTGGGAGATATGAAGTCACTATTATGAGAAAAAAGTTGCAATTATATATATATTTTTTTTAATTAATTTTTTTACTCTGGTGAGGAAACAGGCTTTCATAGGCAGTAAAAATCTAGAAAATACATACGCACAATATTTTAAAAGACATCATTAGTTAAGTGCAGACATGTTGACATTTAGATGCAAGTGACGACTGTCTATCTGAAACAAAAACTAATATATTGTAATACTTTTTATGGCCTTAAAATTTGAAAAGTACTTTTAACACCTTGTAAAAGGAGCCATGGATGCCTTGTATAAATGACATGATTCGTGGGTGAATGAAGCAGGCAGTGAGGCAAATCAGAATATGCCAGTGGTGCATTCGGACAGAAATGGCTCTTAGAGCTTCACAGTTTCTCCATAAGAGCGGTTTGTTCCCTCCACTGATGTACAAAAAAAGAAAAAAAGAGAAATCAATCATTTTAGAGAAGTGAGGATTAAAAATGTGTAAATACTCTCAACAGCCTGCAGCTTGGCTCTCTACCAAACAATTTAACTTACAAACTGTACTTTCCTCATGCCTTTGTTTGAACACAATTTACCATGAATTTGGTTGATTTGCTCTTTTTCCACTGTTAATGTTTCCCCCCTCATGGAGGCCAATAAATGTGTGACTTTTGCAGGCTTCACCAGCTGCACTGGCAAAGTGTGTCCTAGCGGAGGTGCCTAAACAGGTAGTGGAGTACTTCAGTCACAAGGCCATACCGCCGATGAACCCAGTGCTGAATTCAACCCCCAACTCCATCGCCAGCACACCTGAATAACACTCAAACTGAGGTCTGGTCCAGCCCTGTACACCTCCACAGTTTTGAAACAGATGAGAGCTGGGACAGGGCTGCTCTGCAACAACATACTGTATACACTGTCATCCTGACTATGTTTTGTTCATTCGTAAGCTGTTCATACATGACTGACGGTTTGGATCTTGGTGTCTGATCTTGCCCTTGACACCATGACTGCTCTCTCAGAATGCAAACCGGAGTCCTTTTCCCCTCTGCCTCGCGTAAGAGCAAACAATACATTGAATTCCCATCAGGACCAGGCCTTCTGATCCCCGCTGACTCTTTTCAACTTCACAAGGCCACTTCTGCATTCTGCTGTTTTGTATGCCTTTCAGAGCTTTGAAGACTTTGCTCTGCCTGCCTGTGGGCTCTTTTCATTCCTGGACTCCACAAGAACTGGAGCAGAAATGCTGAGAACCATACGATACAATGTAATATGAATAATCAATCTATAGATAATAGCATGTACATTGACTAAAAGAGTATGCTTTGGTTTTGCTGGACACATATGCATAGTTCATTGCAAGATGTAAATGGGTGTGTGAGAATGGTCATCATCTGGCTAGTCGATTAGTCAGGATGACTAGTTTTAAATATTTTAGCGGTGGTGCGTGAATTAGCATGCTGACAGAGCGCTTGTTTGACAGTTTGAACGATGAAACCCTCTTGGATAAGCTGCATCTTCAAATCCATCGCCTTTAAGACACCGGCAACACAGCCATTCACATGCAGACAGGGTGTTTCATGATGTCTTTTAAGCATCTTGCGTCATGAGCATTATTAAGACATCAAATTAAAAGGAGTTGCTTACAGAAAAAGACCTTTTTAAAATGCGTCTTGAGATTCTTGCGGTCTGTTTCATTCTGTTGTGTCTAGCATGAATGCATATTCTGTCAATGACCCCTAACAAACATTAGCGATCATAAAGTGTTGATCAGCCAACAGAAATGATACAGAATTATTAGTTGACTAGTCAGTTGGTTGCATGAGAAAATTGTGAATTCTTTCACATTCTGTCTACAAGTCTGCGCCAATGCGCTGATTCAAATGTAAACTACTTGATTTTATCCCTGTTTAAATGGTTTGTGGAAACACGTGAATATTGCCAAGAGGGAAAAAATGCCACAGGCACTTTGTCAATCATGAGAGAAGTGCTCTAATTAAAAAAGCGAAGTGTGTAATTTCTGCGCCTGTAGCAGAACCAAGAGGATTTCATAAATACTGTAATTCTGTTGTTTTCAAACTGTTTTAAATACACTCTCCCCGTCTGTCATAGTCCTGCCCCAACCTCACTCCACCTGTGTATGGCATGTCTACCCTTGTGAAAAAGAAGTAAACTTAATTGTATTGACAGCCATTGTAGTGTTTAAAAAAAAACTGTACTTGTAGTAAGTATACTTAAAGAGAGTACACTTTACAAAGTTCACTTTGTAATAATTCAACGTTTTAAATAAGTACATTTTAAATCATTATGTTTTAATATTTTTTGCTGTGTTTTAAAGAAGTACACTTATTTTGATGTGTTGACTAACATACTAAAGCACATGTAAAGTACTTGATTATACATTAAGTACATGATTATATTCAATATGATATATATATTATTTTATTATTATGTATAATATATTGCAACTTCATCACAAATGCGTATTCGCAAATATGTTCTTTAAATACTTGATTTACATATTTCGATTACATTAAAGTATAATTTA
The DNA here is from genome assembly GCF_001515625.1 of Sinocyclocheilus rhinocerous. Taxonomy (NCBI): domain Eukaryota; kingdom Metazoa; phylum Chordata; class Actinopteri; order Cypriniformes; family Cyprinidae; genus Sinocyclocheilus; species Sinocyclocheilus rhinocerous. Next base: position 1,291,122 of record NW_015628720.1, on the reverse strand, counting down.
GTTTACCATAAATGCTTGTCAGTACATTCAGCAATACACTTTAATCATATTTTAAAGACATTAATGAAATGAAATTCAGTTTGCACATATATATTATTTCTGTAATAAGTTATTTTTTAAAAGTATGCTAAAGTGTACTTTTTCTCAAGGGTAGACACACTATATGCAACAAAACAAAGCATTTTAACATCAAAACACACATCAGCTTTAAAGCAACGAGTTTTATTTAGAACTTAAACTAATCTAATGTTTGGGTGGCACTTGCACTATTTACAGCAATGGGAATAAGATACAGACATTTAATTTACTGGTGCATAATGTTGCAGTTTAAGCAGCATTTGCATCAAACAACAAACAATATAGCCATGTCAAATACGGATGGCTGCACAGTTCTACATGCATGACCTCAAATACTAACACTGTAGATGTACAAATAAACACTGATGACTATTTATATATTACACCAGTTGTTAATTGGAAGAACAGCGATAACTTCTAATACACACTTCATAATTCAGTATTGCTTAGCATTAAAATGCCCTGTTATTAAATTATCAACTGAATTGCAACCTTTCATACAATGAGACAGAAATGGTCTCCATGTTATCCAGCATTATGCATCATTTTGTCACAGTTGTTTTAACAAATACATATGACGATGTATTTCATACCGACTTGAGAGTTTAACAGGAAATGTTTATACAATGTATATTTGTATTTTAAGTGCAAGTCAATATTTTCGAGTTATCCATTAACACAGGGTATATATGATGGCATTTTGGGCGTGGAAGGTGTCACATCCCATGATGTGCATCTATGCAAGAGCACAAATGAAAGAGCCTGTACTCTTGCAGCGGCTGCTTTCTCTCCTTCTTTCTGCCCACAGTATTCTGAAGCACAGCGCAAACATGCCCGTATGGCACGACTGCAACATTCTCATTCCACTGTGATATGGTTATGTAAACGAAGGTTGGCAGATCTTAAGTTGCTGATTCTGAAATGGCTTTTGAACTGTACACCTTGCCTGTTCCAATTTCCACAGCGGTCTTGTACATTGCATTTTATTAATAATTCTTTCTTTTCTTCACTTGTCATTGTAATCCATCTCCAAATGGACTGCATTTGCATGTTCAGTGTATCCGGGAGAAGTTTGCTCTCTCTTGTTTGGAGGTGCTATTCTGCCACATACTAGCAGAAAGAGAGGAAAATGTTGAGCATGAGTTTCCTTGGACTATTCATTTGGAATATGGGTCATCATCCTGCTGGTATTTTCTTGCAGCCTAAGGTCATTGCAGATATATTCATACAGGCCTCTGAGTTATTAGGCAACATATTAAGTCTGCTTACAGACAGCCAGCTGCATCCTAAAGCATTATATCAATGAAAAGATTGGCAGATCATGCTGTCCAACAATAAATCTTCATTAAATTGTATTGTTCTCTTTGTCTAAGGCACTGGATCGCAGGGAGCAAAAGGAGTAATTTGAACATATTTTGTCTCATCTATGCTTTAACAATGTGCTTTGATTTGAGCCAGTGACATTACCGGAAGTATCTCTTTCAAAAGCTGTGATTTACTGCATGCACTCCTGTGTGTTGAAATGTACCCGTCTGATTTCTGATTTCAGTGTTATTTTGTTGAAGCGAGTTTGTTGTAGTCTAGACTCGTAATCCTGCATCAAGGCTAATAAATCTTTTAATAATTTGACTGAATGGTGGTATGTCATTGTGCATGTTGAGAAGGAAAAAATTTGGATAAGAAGTGGTTGATTTGACAGAGGTGGACATATTTACATTTTGGCAGATGATGAATATTTGTATAGACCTTTTTTTTCAACATCATTGTTCATATGCACATGTAAAATGTACATATATTACATTTCAATATGAGAACCATATTGTCAAATGGAGTAAAAATATATATGAAAGACACTGGAACAGTTTCATACATTAACATACATATCTAGCCCATACAAAAACAGTATGCATATTTACAGTATGTATATGTAATACATTTTTGGACATATTTGTCATGTGCATGTATATCCATTCTAAAACCTGGCAATACATGTTGATTTTATATAAGTATATATGTATATAGATAGATAGATAGATGGATAGATAGAATAGACATGTATTTAAAATTACAAAAACATATAAACACATATTTTTTTATATATGTTTCTTTAGTAAAGTTGCATATATAAATATAAATATTAAAATCATATTTTTGCCATATATTGTTGCTACATATAATACTATATAAAAAAATCATCATATAGATATTAACATATGTACATGTAAATATTACTATGGGGATTTTATATGATAAACTTACATCTTCATCTACCCAGAGAATGTGACAATTATATATTGCCTTATAATATATCAAGCGTAGCGTTAGTTCTGGCAGGTCACATTAGTCAAGCTCGCATCAGCTGACTCTCAGCTGATCCCCATCTACCTATAGGAATACGACACCTATCTAAGCATTCATATATAAGGTCCCTCAGTATTATCAGCAGTTTTCGCATTGCTCAATCACTAATTACCCTTCTCCATCCCCAGCTCCCCCTCTGTCAGTCAGGATTCAGCCTTTCATCTTTGACGATAGTGGTCCTGACAGAAATATGGCAATATATGTCACATATTACATTTCCATATGGGAGAAGGCGTTCTCATGAATGCTGGACATTTTCTAGCTGCTTTTGTTTCACAATCTAGTCTAACTCACCTATTTTACTTTACTAAAAGTTTGATAGGAAGTGAGAGTTTTAAAAAGTTTTAAGATAACGTAAACATTGCAACTAAATGTGACCAAACTTTCAGAGTAGTGTATATATCTTATTGTTTGTAATCTGGGTTGCAAATCTGCAAAACCTGAAATTGGGAATGAATTGAGGTCACATTCTATCTAAATCTGAGTAATATTGCTAGTTCCAGAAAGTAGTTATATTTTAATATCTGTGGTGGTAATGTAAATGCATCCAGCAACAGAATTGTGTCTTTATATTCAAGCCAGAGGCTACATCTGTCATTACATAAGCATCAAGAAAGCATCAAATATGCATTACAGCATCTAAAAGCAACACAGACAATGCACAGCATTTATAAGCATACGATAGCATAATTGCAGGACATTTCGGACTAGTTGCTTCATTTCCTTTTTTTTTTCTCATGCAGATAGCTTTATGTGGGATGGTCTATATAATCTACTTATTAACAAGTAAATATCAGGCTCATTTAGACCTTAGAAAAGGCTTTTTGAAGAACTAAGCTTCTAAGAAAGTGAATTATATTGCAATTATCGCTCTCATGATTAAGATAATAATCAGCGACAATGGCCTGGGGTTAGAGAAATGGACTTCTCTAATTGTCATGGACTCAAATGTTATGTGTAAGTGTCTGGTAATTTAGTTGAATAAAGTCATTTCTACAATACATGCAGTATAGAGAAAATAGAGTATATTATTATAAATGATGCGCTTGTAATACACACCCTATCTAAAACGGACGGAAAAAAGATCATTTAGAAAAATAGACAATTAAACAAGCCCTGATTGGCACAGCAGAGTGATAAAGATCATGCCATTTGTACTGGATGTAATAAAAGTCATATTTTTTATGGGAAGTAATTGCTCAACTAAAGGTCAAAGGGTGAAATTTTTGCACTCACTTCAAAATCTGTATTTTTATTGATTTATTTTGTGTTTATCATTTTTACAAGTCGATACCAAAGTCATTTGTTTCTTTCTGCACATGACCAGTTTTTGCACATATTTTATATGCTTTTTCATTTCACAGTCAGATGAATAGATGATTTCAAACCACAAGGAAATGAAATCCACACTGTTTTTTTGTTTTCAATTTTTCAGCCTTCACACCATAAGCATTAAACCTAAATGTGCTGCACTAAAGCAATATCTAAGTGAATCTTGTCATTGGTGTGATGTGCTAGTGGAGCGGCTTTCCAGCTCCAGGGGGCCGGCGGTAGGATCTTCACTAAAGATGATGAGGTCTCCTCAGCGTACCTCGGTTGCATCACTTCATTGGGTGACTGCATGAATGATTGTAGTTGCCATGGAGATTTTGCTGGGTGCTTAAAGGGCAGCCATGAAGAAATGGAGCGAGATGAGCCGGAGCAGATAATTGTTAAAAGAGCCGAACAGCCTTGAGTGAAGTTCAGGCCTTTCAAAGAATAGCACAGAATTGCTTCAGTGATGTTGACGCTGTGTAGAGTTATACACAGGTTTTTAGACCATCAATATGTGTTTCTGAGACTGTGTAAGAGCATAAATACTCGATTTGTTGTTTATTGAAGATGGGAATAGGATTGCCATTGTTAATGTTTGCTGAAAGAAAAACTCCTATTCAGAGTCAGATGCAAGTATTTTTACCTTTCACTATTTGTGCACAAACTGTAAATAACATTTTATGGAAAATGTATTGGATTTTAACTGGTTTATTGAATGAATTCAGTGAATGTGACAACTTTAAGTTTTAATGGCAAACTGACCTTACACCATATAGCTGCCAAATAAGGACTCCATCCCAAAGAGAGAAACACAGCTGCCAAAACCATGATAATAGCAAAGCCAAACCTTTAACCCAAACCAACCTTGTAATTTTTTTTGCCAACTGGTTGTGCTTCAAACTGAGGATAATATTCATTGGCCAAGGGGATCTCTGGTGTATATATGGGTTTCTGTCATGACAACTCTCAGAGGGATTGGCATGGTAATGTACATGACAATGTTAATGTATTTGGTCTTGGCAGAATAGATCTGCTACGCTGCTGCTGCGGCAGAGCAAGTACCGAGACTTGCTACTGCCAATACATCGTCAGATTGAGTTAGACCTATCGGACTGCGCCATCTAGAGTTTCATGCCAGAACTCTGTATAAGTTATATGACGCAGAGTTAATTTAACATTTCTTTCACCTGTGGAGTTGTGAGGCTTACCTTTGGTTTGCTTGCGATCCCTGGATATGATGTTCCCCACATTATGTTTCCCTTCTCTTTGGCTTTCTGTTTCTGCCACCTTCTGCCTAACTATTTGATGACCATGTCTGTCTTTTGAATTTAGCCAGCTTAGAAAGTTTTTCATTATAAATATATATATGAAACAGATCAAAACCACCCACCGACCATTCATGGACCGTCTGATGCACATTGCGCACATCAATGCCGAGCGCTGGTTTTCTGCCATTCTTCAGATGTTTAAAAGATTTTCAAGACAATGCCTTTAATAAATAACTAATTCAATTTGAACTAGTTATACAAATGTGTATTTCTTCAACTTTTGGTGGTCTGCCACCACAGTCCAACAGCAGACAGATATGACAGGAGAATTACATAATTTTGTCTGAAAGTCATGAACATTGTCATTTCACCACATCTCGAATGATATTTTGTATTTAATAGCACCCTGTGGTGGAAATGATGATGACGGAAATGGTATTTGAAAATATTTTCGGAAAAAATAGGGAAGGATTATTTCATAGCTAGCATGCTATGTATCGTAAGTATACACAATATAGTTATCTATGGTAATTTTTACATTTCATACATTTTACAAAAATGTAGCATGAAATGGCACAAAAATATTCTGTTCACAAGAGATATTCTTTTACTTATATATGCCATATTTTGTCAATTTTTGAAATGTTTTCACTAAACCATTAAAATGGATTATACTTATTTCAAACTTTGTTTTGATTATACTTTTAAAATGCATGTAAAATTTTTATGGCTTTTACGAGCCGTTTTAGGGGGGTGTGGCTGACTCTTAACTTTTATAAAGAATATCTCTTTGGATTTGAGACTTTAGTCTTTGCAAATTTACAGATCTTCTTTATGCACCAAGAGCTTGTAACACTCCAAAGAGAAAGGAAAAAATGAAATCGCATCATATGACCCCTTTAAGATGTAAAAATCTGGGGCTAGAATGAAACAAAATCTATTCATAAAAGACATTTGAAAAGTTAAAAGTTTCAGTTTAATTTTCAGTCTGAACCAAAGCTGAATAAACATCCACATGCAAAAGTCATAAGACCAAGTCTATTTCTACAGTTTTTTTCCCCCAATGTCCCTGATATCAGCAGTAGAAAATGTGTTTATCATTTTAGCTTTTATAAGAGAAATGAACTGACATTGTGCTACCGATGCCAGTATTTTACCTGTGCAGCAGGCAGTTCCATTTCCATGCCTTGATAACACACACACAAACAAACAACAAAATAGAGACTTCAATTGAGCTGCGTGTATTTGATGTCTGCCCCCTTTACTTTGCATTTCTGATGTAAATGAATGTTCAAAGCACAAGCTGCACATCAGAACCATGGCATTTCACCCCACTGACTCCACACTGCCCAAAAAGATATGTTTCTATTGCCAACCGGGCAGCGTCTGGAAAAGCAAATAGTCTGTTTTTAAACTGGATATTAGCAGGTTATTTAGATAAGCTTCCCCGAAAGGTTAGTTCTATATCCTTCTTCAAAGTTCAAGATACGCATTAATCATCAGTGGATTAGTTAATGGACAACCCTATTTCAACAAATTTGTGATTCCTGATTTTGAGATTGATTATTCACATATCCTTTCTTTTTTTGGAAAGTATATTTAGAGACTTTATAGAGTTAACATTTTTACTCGTGCCCCAGTGAAAAGGGTCTACTGACGCCCCTGGAGTGTTAGCAGCATTTGTAACTAAAATGCATACCCTGTTCAAATTCAGCAGTTGCATATGATGGAAATATAGAAAATAGTAAGCAGTGCATTTTAATTCGGCCTTTATAAGAGGTTGTTTCTGCTTGAGATTGTGGTCACTTTATGAGATTAATGTAGTTAATTTCACTCAGGCTTGTTCTGCTTGCACACCAAGATGATCCCTTGGGCTAAATTGTTCATAGATTTGTATTCCACTGCAGCTGTTTAATATTTTATTTTCCTCTGCAATAAATGCTAATGTGCAATTATGATGATCTTCCTCAGTCCTTTTGAAAAAACACCAAGCTAACAAACCACTACATGATTTTGTAAGAGACTAATCTAGTTTGCAACCAGTACTACAACAAACAAATCTAAATCTTAATATTTAAATCTTATTTAAAAAAACAAACTTGATACTTAATATCAGTGCTTATGCTTTCATGTTTTCATGCCCTTCGTAGACTCACCGCACTAAAGTAATGTCCACAGATCATCTAATGGATTTTTAAAAAACTACTGTAAGGACTGGGAAAACATATGGTATGGCATCCTTTAAGATATTTTAACATTTGCAATCAGTTGGTTACGCTACTTTAGAGCATTAAAGATTGTTTTTAGAGCATTATTATTTAAGTAGTACTTCAAATGCACAATGGTACAGTTTCTGACAGAACTGACTGAGCTGGGTTCAAAAGGGTTTTGTATCTGACATAGGTACAACTAAAAATACTTCTTGTCCTTATGAGCTAACTGTAGAAAATATTAACTGTTTATTGGTATTGTTTATCATCATTTTTGACTGGACAAAGAAAAAAAAGAAATATAAATTACAGTTAAAACAATTAAAAATGACATGTTTTTACTTAACTTTTTTTTGTGGTAATAAAAATAAAAATTGTTTCAACTGTATGTGGTCTACCCTAATGCATATATGACCCCCCCCACACACACTTTCTGTGCTGATTATGGGAGAAAATTGGCAGAATATGCAAGTGGAAACACTGGTAATTGAAAGCATTATCGAGTACAAAAATAGTTGTTAAATGAATATCTAAAAGAGTGCAGGATGTGTATATTTTTGTGAATAATGGGATTCCAATTCTGTGGAAATCTGCGGGCTCAGATATGTGATTATGCGTCCTGGCTAATATGTTCAATGTATTACAGGTACAGTATTCTTTAAAAGAGCATTGGACTCTGCTCTTAATGCATCTGTCAAGCTTCAGTCAGTCAAGGCTCATTTAGTTTCACATTAATGCAAATTCTTTTCAGCGAGTCGCCCAGTCAGTAATAAAGGTAGTTTATTTGTGCTGATATTTAGGCTGAAATGATCAGGTGAAAGCATTGCTAATCATTTTAGCAGGTGAACAATTTTTTGTTAGCCAACATAAAAGTTTTTGTAGTTTTTGTAAAATGTTTTTATGAAGTTTTGTGCAAGGAGGTAGCAAGCAAGCATTTTAATTTTCGATTACTTTTGCCTTTACTTTTGCTTCAAGTTGACCATTTAAAACAACATCTTCAAGACCTATAGTACAAAGTTTGCAAATAATTGCATCAGCATTAGATTCAAATGCCCAGTCTGTAAATGGTAATCTTAAAGGGGTCATATGATGTTGCTAAAAAGAACATTATTTTGTGTATTTGGTGTAATGAAATGTGTTTATGCGGTTTAAGGTTCAAAAAACACATTATTTTCCACATACTATACATTATTGTTTCTCCTCTATGCCCCGCCTTTCTGAAACGCGTCGATTTTTACAAAGCTCATCGGTCTGAAAAGCAAGGTGTGCTCTGATTGGCCAGCTATCCAGTGCGTTGTGATGGGCCGAATACCTCAAGCGTATGACGGAAATATCGCTGTGAAGAACCTTTTGAAGCACCTTTATTTTTAAGAGTGTTGATGCATTTCCTCAGCGACCAGCACGGATCAGCTCAAGGCATGACGAAGTGGATATCGTCCTCTTTTGGAAGGCCAAATAAAGTATTTTTCGCTTTCACAACGAAACACACAGGGTCTTCACGACATGGCGGCAACAACAATACTACAGCGAGAATAAAAGTTACGCCTTCTTTCTTTGCGTGAACATTTGGGCGGCGTTATGCAAATCTTCCCACATTGTGACGTAGACATGTGGGGGCGTGTTAGAACGAGCCGTTTTAGGTAGGCGTGGTTGACTCTTAACTTTTATAAAGAATATCTCTTTGGATTTGAGACTTTAGTCTTTGCAACTTTACAGATCTTCTTTATGCACCAAGAGCTTGCAACACTTCAAAGAGAAAGGAAAAATTGAAATCGCATCATATGACCCCTTTAATACAACTAGCTCTAACTTACCATCTATATCATGTCTGACTGAGTGAATGTTACATCAATTAATATTCATGAGCCTTGTTCAAGAGGCTTATATGGTTCATAATATGCCTGCCATGTCTTTGTATCTTCCATTATTCCCAGCTCTGATAAATGCAGTCATGATGAACAACTGCACCGTCTTGTTCACCAGATCTAATATTCTGTAATTGCTCAGTGTCCATTCAAAGGCAACATTAATCAATACTTCCTCCACTGTGATCCTAAATTTAACGCTCCCTTCACAAACCAGACACGGAGAGCTGTAATTACATAAAATTTGTTCTATATCGAAGATTACTGGCTTGTAATAATCTGTTTAATGAAGTAACAGTTTACCTCTGATTGCTGTAATACAGAAACCCGGCACATTCTCCAATAACTTTTTCTGAAGACTTTTGACAGGAAGCGTGGAAGAGATTCTCACATCCATCATTCTGGTTTCATGCGGGCTGCCTAACGTCTGTTCTGAACTATCATGAGCGTTCTGGGTGGGAGCAGATACGGTTAGTGCCATAAAGGAGCTAAATGCTCTAAATATATATAATATGCAGCATTTAAACAAGCACAACCTTTGCCTGGCTTCAGTCTTCCTCTGAGAAAACCTGAGAAGGTGTAGATGAAGAAGCTTTGTAAATAAAATAATACTTTCAATGCTAATATCTGCTGACAGCTCCTGATAACAAAGAGCTGAACTAAAGGAAAAACTACAGCAGAGGCTTACAAAGAGGGGAATATTAGTTTAAGTTTTGAATAAGATTGATGGTTTTGTTTGCTATGCTTCACACATACATACATATCCATTTCAAGCGAAACACCTGCATGCATTTAAATGAATCCCATACCACCTTAATTTTGGGTGGAATATACAGTGTATAATAGACAGACAGACAGACAGACAGACAGACAGATAGATAGATAGATAGATAGATAGATAGATGACAGACAGACAGACAGACAGACAGATAGATAGATAGATAGATAGATAGATGACAGACAGACAGACAGACAGACAGATAGACAAATAGATAGATAGATAGATAGATAGATAGCTAGATAGATAACACTTAAAATGCATGTCATTGCATTGATGCCACACCAAAAAAGTGGCATCTACAAACAAATGTCAGAACTAACTTCACTTTTTCAAGTTACTTGTTAAATCAACCAACTGGACTTAGATGTCTGAAGTCATTTCCCATCAAGTTCATCATATTAACATATGAACACAAATTAAGACAACCAATAGTAATCCAAACCTAACAAAACCTAATAAACTTCTTTTTTAACCTAATAAACTTTTCTTTATATACCAAAAAGTTTGTTTGTGCTATATTTCTTTACAGTATTTTGTTATTATTGCAAAGAAATGTAAACATTATTTTTTTGTCTAAATGCTTTTCAGGGGCCCTTCAAAAAGTACTACTATGCAAAAATGACTTTTATGCAAAAACATGTCCCTCTAAGGTACTAATAAGTACCATTTAGGCGTATATAAGGTAAAAAGATGTACCTTTGAGCTTTTGTACCTAAGGATACCGCCAGGTTTGCAGTGCCAACATTGTACCTTTTTACTGAGACATACATATATACAAACTTTACTGCCTTTGAGCAACTTTTCAAAGTGTAAAATTCATGAACAGTTAAAGTCAACTACCTTCCAGTTCGACTTGAATCTTTTTCAAGTGCTCTGACCTCCGGAATGACCCTACCACATTCACCTGTCATGGAGCAACACCTACACTGCTCAGTGTGGGACAACGAACAGTGTTCGGCGTGTTCAGCCCTGGAACAACATTAGCACTAACCTTGTCTTTAACCTCAACCCTTCAGCAGTTTGACACAACCCCTTTACTTGATCCAGGCAGGTAAATCTCTACACTGCCCCGTGGTGGATGGGATGTGTACATGGAGGTGATGTGTACATTAGTCTAGACTAAGTGCAACGCTATCCGTAATCCAACTCCACATCCAGCTTTAGACTGAGACTGTAAGTGCCAACCACTAGATCAATGCCATTGATCAGTCTGTTGGGAGGAGACTGATGTGCTGGTTTAACCCATTAGACACATCACCTTTTCGGACCTTTAACATGCTGAGAGAGATAATTAATGGACAAATGCCCCTTGTGAAAAAGAAGCACACTTTAGCATTTAAAAGGAGTACCTATTACTGAAATAATATACTTAACATAAGTGTGGACTGAATGTAATGTTTTCAGACACTAATTGCATGTTAATTGCAATTGAATGAAAATGTGTAATAGTTTAATTAACATTAAATGCAATTAGCTGAACTTTAGAGTGCTTTTTGACATACTTAAAGGTCCCATATTGTCAAAACTGAAATTTCCTGGCTTTTTTCATGATAACTGAGGTCTAGTTGCTATGTAACTAAAGTTTCAAAACAGTCAATCCACAGTCAAATGCACACAGCCTGCATAAAGTAGCTGTGATTTTTCACGAACCGTTGTGACTTCCGTAAAAAGGTGATGTCAGAACTACTCATTCACCGCTTTCAGTGACCACTGCCCACAGTCCCACTCTGTGATAATAGTAACAGTTGCAAATTGTTTTATTTAGACTATAAGTATATGCTAATTCACAAATGACCTCAAACGCCATACACGATGGTGTTTTGAAAAAAAAATACATGAATTACCATTCTGAAACATCCTGTTGTAAGCGCGTTTGAGGAGGTGGTTGGTTGTCTCCTGTCGTCGCCGATTCGGGGTCTGAGTTCGGTTCAAACATGTAAGGCTGGACAACATTTCCCTCAGCAGTGAGCATCATTACCGGTGTTTCTATTGACCTTACTTGTGAGTATCACCAATCCACAGCAGGCTACAGCATACATGACCCTAGTTACCTGTGGTCGGCTTGTCCGTGCATCACTCAGAAAACAACAGGCCAATCAGAAGAGAGGCTCATGAATATTAATTAGACAGACCCGTTCATTGCAGAGCTCCTGAGAGAGGAGCTGTAAAAATATATTGAGATGGTTTTTGGTACTTATACCCCAAATATATATTCTTAAGGACATCAAGACTTAAAATAAAACTCCAGAAAGGTGTAAAATATGTGACCTTTAAGAAGGACTTAAATATATCTTTATATGTAATTTCATAATTGCATATAGTATTTGAAATAAGTGTTAAAGTGTGCTGCTGAATGTACTGACAAGCATTTATGATAAACTAAAATATACTTGAAAGCCATTTGTATTGAAAGTTGTATGTCATGAATTATATTGTAATATACTTGTAATTACACCTTTGTATTAATGAATTTGCATTTTAATACATTTAAAATATACGTATAAACCTTAAATGTAATATTAATTTGAATACAAGTGCAGTTGAAAATATGATCAAATACTTTACATGTGCGAATATATTAGTCAATACATTAAAATTATTGTACCTAGATAAAGCATGACAGAAGATTATTAAAACATAATGATTTAAACTTTAAAGTATTTTTTTTTATTTGACTTTATTACAAATTACAATTTTTAAAAGTGTACTTAAGTGTGCTAAGAAACATTGAAATGTACTCTCTTTAAATACACTTAAGTGCATTTCAATTCATTAATATTATCTGCAGTTACTACAGTTTTTAAAAAATACTTCTATTTAAAGTACATTCAGTACAGTTTAGTGCACTTCTTTTTCACAAGGACACATTTAAAGAGTCAGTGACAGTTATGTCTGTGTTAATTACTTTTGGAGGAATGGAACTTTTTTTATTTATTTTGCTGTTGTTTTCTGTGCAATGGTTCGTGCAAACTGCTGCATCATTATTTAAATGTTTTATTTTCCAAATCAGCCTATTATTAATATATTTCATATAAATGCACCCCATAAAACAAAATGCTGTGCATGTCGGTCAGACACTCTCTTCCTGTCTAAGTGGGTTATTCTTGCAGTGTGAAACAGACCTTTTGCCATTGTGTCAAAGTGGCTACGTGAGACTAATCATAAACTAAAAATGCTTGCCTTATTAAATATGCATGTGCTATAGTCTCAGAAACTTTCAGCCGCCGTGTTTAATTTCTTTTGAGGGAAACAGTTAACAGGTTAGTGAAAACAAATTTAGCTGTACTTCTCCAGTCAATGTTTTTAATCAAATAAAAATGGTAAATAAGAACTTCAGCTCTTATTTATTACTTATGAGTATGAAATCTCTCAGGATGATGTATTAACAAAGAGTGAACAGGATAACTCAGGTGTACAGTAATTCAGGGTTTAAAATGACCCTTGTGAAAAAGGATCTTTCACTGCGATATCATTATACTTTTATGTCAGTAGACAGTAGGAGAACTCAGAGATGGAAATGTTTAAAAAGCTTCGCCAAGATTGTTCTCTGTAAGGCAATCGATGCACCAACAGAGCACATAATGTCCCATAAGTACCACCGTATGTCTGTCAATAGACTCATGAATATGGATTACAAATGAACTGGTTAGTACCTGTTATTTTTCTCCAGGTTATGATCTTCCATCTTCAGCATATTGACTGAGCTGCTTCCCCAAGTCAAACGGCTCAGTCCACAAGAGCTCCAGCTGTCTTTTACACTGCCTACGCAAACCATGGGAGCAAAAGTCATTTCTGCATTCTGGTGCTATTCCTCATTCTAATTCATTTCATTTTCTTTTAAATATGTGCAAGCACTAGCAACACATCGGCCCATGTCTGCACCGAGAGATATCGCCCTATATCACCTCTCGGGGAGCAAGAAAACTTTATTGATAAATCATAAAGACGGGCATTAGCTGGTTTTAATAAAACCTTTGGAGGCATTTCGCCCAATCTCTAACACTCCAAACCCACAGTTTCATCAGCATCATATTAAGAAGGCCCCATCTTGCGTTTGTCAACCCTTAATTGTTAATTACATTCCAATTAGTCAGTGGGATGGATTAAGAAATCAGCTCCAGCAGCCCTGAAGCAGAGTCATACGAGGTGAAGAGAGCAGGTTTATTTGCTTGCATTGTGCGTTTGTACTGAAAGCTATTTTGGTTTTTCCATCACTCTGTTATTTTATCTGTCTGATTTGACAGGTTATAGGATGTGTCCTGATCTGATCTCTTACTTCCACCTGAGAAGACCTATGCTAAAAAGTTCAACTTAGGTCAGAATCCACTGTCACGTTGGATGCAAACCAAAACTGGTTTATGCTTAGGGCTTCAGATACTGATAAAAAAAGGTCTTGTTTCGAATGGGATTCACAAGCTTTTGATATAAAGGAGTCCTATGATTTTTTACATTTTCAACTTCCTTGGGGCATAATGTTGCTGTTTTTGCATGAAAAAGATCGGCAAAGTTACACAGCACAAAGTTCACTCCAAAGGGAGTTGTTCTGAGTAAGTACTGTTTCTGAACTCCCTCAAACGGCTCGATTGGAGTCTTGAATTTTCAGACTACACAGTGCTGTTCCGCTGTATATTTTGATTCATTAAAAAAAAAAACCCGTCTCATAAGAGTCTTTTGTCAGTGAATTGGACTACACTGGTACCACTGTTCATCTGTATGTTTTGATTCATAAAAAAAGAACCAGCTCATAAAAGTAATTTATTCATGAATCAGACGACACTAGTAGCTTTTTGTTTTGATTCACTAAAAGAACCTGCTCATAAGAGTCATTTTTCAGTGAATCAAATGACACCGGTATTGCTGTTCTGCTGTATGTTTTGATTCACTAAAAGAACCTGCTCATAAGAGTCATTTTTCAGTGAATCAAATGACACCGGTATTGCTGTTCTGCTGTATGTTTTGATTCACTAAAAGAACCTGCTCATAAGAGTCATTTTTCAGTGAATCAAATGACACCGGTATTGCTGTTCTGCTGTATGTTTTGATTCACTAAAAAGGCTCACAAGAGTCATTTGTTCATGAATCAGACTACACTAATCACCTACACAAATCACACTAGACACTAGTCACCTACAAATTGTTTTGATTCACTAAAAGAAATTTCCCAAAAGAATCATTTGTCAGTGAATCGTACAACACTGGTAGCACTGTCCTGCTGTGTGTTTTGATTTACTAAAAAAAGTAGTTTATGATCAAACTACACTAGAGATGTTTGTTTCAGCCAACGAGGACAACTCAGGAAAAAAAGAAATTTCTTGCCATAATTTGATGGTACGTGGCCTTTTAATTGCTTTACAATCAATTGAGACTGTGAACATGCTCACAAATACACTACACACAAAAATATTTCTTTCTCCCTGATTTCTCTACATATTCTTCACAAAGAAAAGACTGACCTTGGGTTTTTAAAAATCAACATACAATCTGGATTGCTCAAATAAAGATCATTGGAATATCGATTGGAAAAAAAATTGGAAAATTAATTTTTACCCATTCCTTATGTTGGTCTAGTTGGTGCTCTCAGTTCATAGCATGCAAGGTCATGTGAAGTCATCGGTTTTGTGGTCAACAGCAGAATATTAGATGGGTCTCACTCTGAAACACAAGAATAGACTTCTGCATGGATAAAAGTCCTTTCGTGTCCAGCATTAGTGTGTGTAATGCAATGAAAGCCCACTGATATTTCTCTCTCACAGTGGAAAAACACTTCTCAGCACCTCATTTTGTCTTACACTCAGGTTGCTTTCCTCATATCTTGCCAGGATATAGGAGTCATTTCTAATCGAATCATTCTTTCTGAGCACATTCTGAGCACACTGACCTCATGCACTGGTTTAACGTGAGAGCTAAAACTGCAATGTGTTATTTAATGGTAAAATGATATCGCAGCATAAGGCCGATAAAATGTCCAATGACACGAAAAAGATGCTGTTGGCTACAGCTGTTTGGATGTGTTATATTTACCAGAGCCGTGAACATGCATGACTAACTCATGCACTCATGAAAGCTCACCGTAGGTGAGTGAGTTGAAGCAGGGTTGTGCTCAAATAGCACTTCAAAAGTATTTTTTTTCCACAGCCCATCTTCAGAATAATGGGTTCAGCAAAAGACACAAAAAACAAGTTCAAGGGCTGAATGGTTCATGGAGCTGCAGACATAAAGGGTTACAATCTTGGAGGGAAAAAAAATAACAGAAAGGATGAGCAATTATTGCGCTCGCTGATCTCTGTTGGGGTGTATAGTGTAGTGTCTGGATATTATCCTCAATGAAAAGCTTCTAAGACTGCTCAGGCATGAACTATGACAGTGACTAATAACTGAAGACCTTAGAGGCATCCGACTCATTCCCACTGCCGGTTTTTCGCTTGCAGTCTTTCCTAATAAGCTTTTTCTTTCCGCACTTACTTTTATCTCCCTTTAACTTGTGCTCTGTGTGCACAACAGTTTGAAAGCACATTAAAAATGTTTGGGACTCAAAAATGTATTTAAGAGTAAAATGAATGGCAACACTTTACAAAGGTTCAATTTGTTAACAATGAGCAACATTTTTATCTATTAATCTATTAATTTGATATATTAGCAACATTTAATCTAATAATGCAAATTTATAAATATAGCATACTATTGTTCATTGTTAATTCATATTGGTTCATAATACTAATGTTGTTGTTTTTTTTACAGCGGAATGTAAAAGATTGGATGACCAATAATTTTCTCTTATTAAATTCGGATAAGACAGAGATATTACTTATTGGACCAAAAGACAGTACACTTTAAAGGCGATTTTCTTAGTATTTTGATTTTTTTGCACCCTCAGATTCCAGATTTTCAAAAAGTTATATCTTGGCCAAATATTGATAACAACCCAAGTAATCCATACATACAAAGAAAACAAAACAAATAGAAATTAAGAAATTAAGTAATGTGTAATAAATTTGAATGACACAGGGAAAAAGTATTGAACTACTGAAATGTATTTAATACTTCGTACAAAAGCCTTTGTTGGTAATGACAGCTTCAAGACGCCTCCTGTATGGAGAAGCTAGTGGCATGTATTGCTCAGGTGTGATTTTGGCCCATTCTTCAAATCTTGAAGGTTCTGTGGGCCTCTTCTTTGAATTCTGATCTTTAGTTCTTATTTTCTATTGGATTCAAGTCAGGTGATTGGCTGGGCCGTTCTAGCAGCTTTATTTTCTTTCTCTGAAACCAGTTGAGAGTTTCCTTGACTGTGTTTGGGATCATTGTCTTGCTGAAATGTCCACCCTTGTTTCATTTTCATCATCCTGGTACTGTAGGTGTTGGGACTGAACCAGCTTATATTAATTTCCACTGTCAAGGGGCAGGATTGCTTTCTAATTACTGATAGATTTCAGCTGGTGTCTTGGCTCACCATGCCTTTTTGCACCGCCCTTTCTTCATGTGTTCAATACTTTTCCCCTGTGTCATTCTACTTTATTACACATAACTTAATTTCTGAACTTGTTTGTTTTGTTTTCTTTGTATGTATGGGATTACTTGGGTTGTTACCGACATCTGGTGAAAATTTCAAGTCAACAGCACCTTTAGACAAATATTTACTGAGAAAAATGGGGACGTGTTCAATACTTATTTTACCCGCTGTATGTGTATGTAGTATTATAATCGAGTTCTTCCAGGTTGAAGACTGACGAACTTCAGCAGATGTTAGTCTGACTCAATGCTGGATGGGAGAGTTCTCTCCCAGGTGGAAAGTTGCAACATGGTTTGTTGCAACTTTGAAGTCCTGTTGGCGCAGGGGAGGTCCCACGGCATCACGGCTGGACTGGATGCCGTCATTTCCACACAAACAGCAACCAGAAGAAGAGTCTAAAAATGGAATGGAGAAGAGGCAGGGTCACAGATGTGAGGCCATTTAACTTTTGACTTTGGCTTGACCAATGGAAAAGGTGTAATTGCAAGTGGGAAAACTTCCTTTGTTTGGAAGCTGGCTCATAATCAGAGTTGGCAGGCAGTTTTGTGTGCCTTTATACTCTGATTATCAAACACAGTACCTATATGTTACATTAGCTAATAATTCTAAGGCATGCATAAAACAGTATACAATACAAAAGACAATATACAAAAACAGAAGTCATTTACAATGTCCCGGCGATATGCATGTTCATTCATAGAAAGGTAGTAGAAAGAGTAAAACTATGTCTTATCTCTTCACAGACATCCCAACACCCAGTCCTGTTGTTGGGTGAGGGGTCTGTTGGATTATATGTTAAATATAACAAATAATAATGTGTCTAATTTGTACAGCTGTTTCACTCTGTACAGACTATCAGATGTTCCTGCTTCCACCGAAGTGCAATATGCTCTTTGGATTATTTTTCAGAACATGCTGGAGAACATAATCATCACGTTTCACACAAAAATGCTGTTTAAATCAGACGCATCCAAGCAAAATTTGCAGGATGTTTTAATGGTACACTCTCAGAAAAAAGATGCAAAAGCTGTCACTGGGGTAGTACCCTTTTAAAAAGATACTAATATGTACTATTTTGGTACTAATATGTACCTTTAAGGTACTAATATGCACTTTTAAGGGTAAGTAAGGTACAAAGGTGTATGTTTTGAAAATGTACTACCCCAGTGACCTTTTTCTGACAGTGTATAAAGACCTCTTATATGTCAAAGAAAAAATATCATAACCCCTTTAAATTATTGTTTTGATGATAGAATTTGCTATAAAAGTAGTTTATGAAAATGGGAAAAATGCTAAATAGAACCATTTTCCACCACTAGTTGCTTTAGATTTTTGAACCTCACTCTATATACTTTACACATTTACTATACACATTTTCTAAAATACTGAGCAGCAACACAGCGGATAACGGGGCCAACTTTGTAAAAGAAGCCTAATTCTCGACATCTCTTGAACCCACACAGGATTACTGGGGCTTGTTGGCTCTGCTCTGTGTCGCTCGCTGCTCTGGCTGCCATCTGAGCTGTGGTTGCTTTAGCTCAGGATTACAGATAATAGATGAAACAGGCTGTGGATGTGGATGCAATTACAGATGCGTAATTCACCATCACCTAATCTCTGTTCATTATATGAGGGAATGGAGTCCCATCCAGGCGACCTAGCACACGACCTCATGGCAGGCGACATTAGCAGACACATGCGGTGGTGGGTTTATCTGAGGACTCTCCAGCAGGGAG
The DNA here is from genome assembly GCF_001515625.1 of Sinocyclocheilus rhinocerous. Classification (NCBI taxonomy): domain Eukaryota; kingdom Metazoa; phylum Chordata; class Actinopteri; order Cypriniformes; family Cyprinidae; genus Sinocyclocheilus; species Sinocyclocheilus rhinocerous. Next base: position 1,272,002 of record NW_015628720.1, on the reverse strand, counting down.
AGAAAGTCACAGTACAGTAGACTCATACTAATGCACTGAGCATATTAAACCCCCAAAATATGGCCTGTTTGCATACTAATGCACTGAGCATATTAAACCCCCAAAATATGGCCTGTTTGCACAAGAACACTGCTGCTCTTTCATAACCCGTGCAAACCCCAAAAGACTCACTCTAATAAAAAAAAAATAAACACAGTTTAATCTAAAGCACCGAACTTTAGCATTGCAGTTATGTGTCCGAGAAATAATATCAGTAGACTACTAGTAATTTCTGCTTGTCTAGTGTGGTAAAACAAATGTGGTAACATTTTATTTGAAGCCTTCCCAGATAGCAAAAATCTTCTGGGCCAGATCTGGCCCAGACCCATCGGAAGTTCTGGTCCAGATCTGCGCAACGGACTCGGGCCGGTGTCTTTTGGCACAACGGGCCAATACCAGCACGGATCCGTTTTTCCGAATCTGGACCAGAACTGGGCCAGCTCCGGACCAGATGCGAATTCCTTTATGGTGATTTCATTTGTAAGTCGCTTTGGATAAAAACGTCTGATAAATGACTAAATGTAAATGTAAATGATTTGGCCCAAATGTGGGCCGGATCTGGTCCAGTACCATGCCGGATCTGAACCAGCTCATTTTGTATATATATATATACAAAATGTGTATATATATATATATATATATATATATATACTTCACAATACATATTTCAATACAGCTTTACAGAAAATGCATGCTTCTTTGTTACAAATAAAAAGAGTAATGTCCATATTCCACAGTATTTGTACATTTTCCGGATAATAAAAATCAGATAAGTATGACTGTATTTAAGCAGAAATTATGAATACCACTAAAGAAATGATTACAAGCATCCTACATAATGCATAATTAAATATCTTACTGTCTTTTGCCACTGATATTTTTTTGTTAAGTTGTTATACGAAGCTCTTAGACAACCAAAAGTTTAAAGTACTGATTTAGATGTATAGACAATTACTCTACTGAACACTATTAAAACAATATTCATATTAAAACATTTGAATTACTGCACAAAACAATGCAAAAGATGTGCCACTGTGCATTTTTTTCTTTCCTTTTGATAATTTTTGCACAAAAAAAGCAAAATTAAAGTTGATTTAAAACACTACCCCAAGTAGTACAAGTCTCTACTTCTAGTGCTTACTGTACATACTATTCACTAAGTTTAAACCAGCGCTACACAATGAGAATGAGAAGAATCTGAATAATTACCACAGGGAAATTTTATATCACAGGGAAAGTTCTTATAAATGTGTGTCACCATTGTGTGCTTGAGTTGGTTCTAGTTGTAATAGAGTCCTCTGCAATGCCGTTTTTGAGGTAAATGCGAGCCCTCTGTCTGACTCCACAGCTTAAAGACAGCTCCCTCCTTTTCATTGTCTCTAAAAAAAAACTGCAATAAATGTGGACAAAAATGTTATTGCCATATATACACATACATACATACATAATGTACATATACACACACATACTGTATATATAAACACACACACACATAAGATCAAAAGTTTACATACACCTTGAAGAATCTGCAAAATGTTACTTATTTGACCAAAATAAGAGGGATCATACAAAATGCATGTTATTTCTTATTTAGTACTGACCTGAATCAGATATTTCACATTAAAAAATGCATTGTGTTTCCTTCTGGAGCATCAGTGAGCATTTTTCACTTCCAGTTCTTATTGATTATATAATTATAAGATATATGATTGTAAACAAAATTAATAGTGACTGATGTGGTTTGGAATTGGTAAAAGTGCTTAAAAAATATGATCAGAATATTGACTCGCCTAATAATTATGCATGCACTGCATATGCTTTTCCACATCATAAATGTTATCCATAGTAAGCATTTTTGATTTTCCTGTAATTTTCCATTACACACTTACTTTAATCAACAATGAAAAATAGTTTGTGCCCAAATGACACAGACTATAGCATTGAAAAAAGGACTCACCTTACTATTTGACAGTCCCGGCTCTCAAGTGGAACCTGAAATTGACACAGATTGTTATATAGTGTTGCTGGACAATTTCTCAATGAATTTACTCAATTAACATGGAGCATACCGTTAACAGAAATAAAAGCATCTTTTGGCAAAGATTTTATAAATAAAAAACCATACCGAACAATATAATGTACTACATGTCTGTCTCTTCAGTGCCCCTCTCTGTTTTTATCATTCTGGACACATTACTATTTTTAATGTTTTTGAAATAAGTCTCTTGCTTATCAAGCCAGCATTTATATGATAAAACATACAGGAAAAAAAAACGGTAATATTGTGAAGTATTAAAATTTAAAATAATGGTTTTCTGTTTTAATATACTTCAAAATATTATTTATTGCTTTGATCAAAGCTCAGTGTTGGAAACAGTTGTGCTGCTTAATTTTTTGGGGGAACCTGTGATACTTTTTTCAGGATTTATTGATGAATGAAAAGTTATTTATTCAGCTTTGCCATCACAGAAATACATTTAATTAATCACACGGTGTGACATACCTTGGTGAGGTTTTTGAGGATAACAGCCAGCAGTCTGTATCCGCCTCGATCGTCTTGACTTCTTCTGTTTTGAACTCCAGAAAAAAACGTGCGCTCGTTTCCACGGACGCGGCCCGGATCCGCTCTGCGACTGTAGTTCCCGCCCACTTGCTCACCAATGGATCCTCTGCAGTGAATGGGTGCCGTCAGAATCAGAGTCCAAACAGCTGATAAAAACATCACAATAATCCACAAGTAATCCACACCACTCCAGTCCACCAATTAACCTCTTGGGATGTGAAAAGCTGCATGTTTGTAAGAAACAAATCCATCAAGACATTTTAAAATTCAAACCGTTGAGTCCTCTATCAATAATATTGCTTTCTTCAGTGAAAAAATGATCTCGTCTGAATTAGGAGAGAAATTTACACAGATCAAGCTCCTTTCACAAGTGAAAATAGTCTAAAATAGTTTGAAGCCAATATGTCGGTGGCATTTGATGTGAGAGGACAACAGGGGATGAACTGTTTCACTGGATGTGGCATTAATATGAATTTTAGAAACGTGTGTTTTGGCCAGAGGCGACAGGTTAAAGTTTAAACACCTCAATGATGGATTTGTTTTTTACAAACATTAATAAGACATTAATTGATGAACATGTGGATTACTTGTGGATTACTGTGATGTTTTTATCAGCTGTTTGGACTCTCATTCTGACGGCACCCATTCACTGCAGAGGATCCTTTGGTGAGCAAGTAATGTAATGATACATTTCTTCAAATCTGTTCTGATGAAAAAACTAATTAATTTACATTTTAGATGACCTGAGGGTGATTTTCAGCAAATTTTACATTTTGGGTGAACTGTTCCTTTAATGCATTAATTAAATGAATTTATTATTATGCATTATGATACTTATATATTCATTGTTGCACCATTAGAAAGTACAGTATAATGCATTAAAACACATGACAGACAACCTATTTCAGGGATATAAACAAGGAATCTGCAAATACTATAATGCATTTTAAGTTTGCTTACAATCTGAAAAGATATAATGCATTATAACGAACATTACTAATACTTTCATAATGCATTATACACAAAGGCAAGAGTCAAACCACTGCTTCCATACTGAACATGATGCACAACATATAAATGTCACTTGTAATAAAAATAGCATGCTAAATCTTGCTTTTGATTTTATTTCTTGCAACAAAACAATTAGTGTTGACTCCATTTCTGTTTCCAACACTGAATGTGTTATAATATCTCAATCAATATCCCATTATAGAAAGCACCATCAGCCCGCAAACTGTTTACCTTTATTCTCATGTTAATGAAAGGACTGCACTAAAGGGAAGCTTACTGAATATACAACAAGAGCATGTTTGAAATACCATTTTCAATCATTAGCAACTGGCTCTAAGCTGTGACATTTCAGATAATTGACAGGTTTTGGTGAAGACTCTGCAACACAAACAAAACATCTTATATGTTGTGCATTCATGCAAGTCAAAAAGAAACGGTCATTAATTTCCACACTTGTATTTGCACATTTCTTTTCAAAAGTATTCAAATTAAATTTCCTCATTTTTACTGCACTGCACTTTGAGTGAAGCGCAGGGGCGTGGCAACTATTCAATTACTTTCTAATCAATAACCTTCATTATTTATTATAAAACATTTATCAAAATGAAAAAAAAAAATAGTGATTGATATCAGGAATAGAACTGAACCGTTGCAGGACATTAAACTTTTCTTTCTTGATTTTGGCCTTGTATTATTATCGTAGTCCTGCGAAACACTGAACTTTTTTAGCCGGCCTAAACAAGTTCTCTTGCAGTTTTTCTAGTCTTTTGTGGCCTTGATACTTCTTTTGTTTTAATAAGATATTCTGTCACTTCTAATGAAAAGCATTTCCACAGCAGCCAGTGCCATGCAAACTAGTTTTGATTTTTGGTTCGATTTAAAACAAAATATTTTCCAATTTCTTCTAGGTCTTTTTTGGTTATGGCTTCTTTTGAGGCATTTTTTTGTTTGTTTGTTTGTTTGTTTTTTGGCTGCAGACTCTGCATGCAGAGAGTATCTAATACTGTTTTGAGGCATTTTCTCATAAAGGCCATAAAGGCATTTCTGTATCTGCTTTTCTTATCGACTTTGAAAAAAACTGATGAGATGGTTGATTGAGATCCAGGTATTTGAGTACTACTGTTTTCAGTTAGTTTTTTGTGTCCCAGTCTTTGAATTCTGTGACAGTGTCAGTGTAAAGAATAGCGTGTCTAAGGTTTAAAATGTTTAAAATGTTTAACAAATGGTTGGGAATTACACAAAAAGCATAAAAACAACTATTGAGAATGACGAAAATTGAATTTGCAGATGTTTTTTTTGTATGATATGACTCTAGAGAAACTTATAACACTTAACAATAACACTTTTAATGTTTTTGAAAGAGGTTTCTTATGCTCACCAAAGCTACATTTATTTGATAAAAAATACAGTAAAAACAGTACACTCTAAAAAATGCTGGGTTAAATACAACCCAGTGCTGGGTTAAATAGGGACAAACCCAGCAATTGGGCTGTTTTGACCCAGCGGTTGGGTTAAATGTTTAACCCAACATTCTGGGTAGTAACCCAACCACTGGGTCAAAACAGCCCAATTGCTGGGTTTGTCCCTATTTAACCCAGCACTGGGTTATATTTAACCCAGCATTTTTTAGAGTGTATATATAATATTTTCAAACAGAAATATTTTAAATTGGATAAATATTTCACAATATTACTGTTTTTATTGTGTTTTTGATCAAATAAATGCAGCCTTGGTGAGCATAAGTGACATTCAAAAACTTAAAATGTAAATAAATAAAAGATTAACCTATCTGAAACATCTCCCTGCATAACATTCGAGGCCTTTAAAACCATCAAATTATTAGTTCAACAACAGTTGACATTTCTGGGTCTTAAGATTAAACATCTATAAAAAGCGGATGTTTGCGCTGATGCCCAACAGAATGCGTTCTCCTCGTTCCAATGTAATGCACTGTCAGCGAATAGAGCTGCTTATTTAAGATATATAGAAGTTCAAACAGTCTTCTAAGGGACTAGGGAAGACAGCAGGAAGCATACTTGCTTGTCAGAATAAACTGAAACAAACGGATGAGACTATTGTCAAAGGTCTTCTTCTCTCCTGTTCTGGGAGAGGCTTTAATCAACATAAACTTTGAAAACATGCACCCTATCATCCTTTTATATTCAGACACAAAGACTTTGTGTAAAGCTGAAGAGGAGACTGGAGGCTCATTACCCTATTTAGAGACAGCAGGATGAGTTTCACCCCAGACAGAGATTTCATAATGCTGGAAAAGTGCTGAATGTTCTTTATCATGAAAAGGGAAAATCAGACACTGCTCCTCTATCAGTGATGCTGAAAAAGGCATTCATAGGGCTTAATGGCTATATCTTTAAACTCTTACCAAATTATGACCTGGTGAAAAAATGCAAGTGGGTCAAGTCGCTTTATGCAAACTGCCTTATATAATTTAAAGGGGTCATATGATGCGATTTAATTTTTTCCTTTCTCTTTGGAGTGTTACAAGCTCTTGGTGCATAAAGAAGATCTGTAAATTTGCAAAGACTAAAGTCTCAAATCCAAAGAGATATTCTTTATAAAAGTTAAGAGTCAGCCACACCTACCTAAAACGGCTCGTTCGAACACGCCCCCACATATCTACCTCACTATGTGGGAAGATTTGCATAACGCCGCCCAAATGTTCACGCAAAGAAAGAAGGCGTAACTTTTATTCTCGCTGTAGTATTGTTGACACTGCAGCCATGTCGTGAAGACGCTGTGTGCTTCGTTGTGAAAGCGAAACTACTTCGTTTAGTCTTCCAAAAGAGGACGATATCCGCTCACTCAAGCCGGCCTCCGCTCACTCTAGGCCCCGCGGCCTCCGCTCACTCAAGGCCGCGGTGTGTGA
>NW_015628720.1:1231236-1265272 GCF_001515625.1 Sinocyclocheilus rhinocerous | reverse complement strand
AGAACGATGAGCTTTGTAAAAATCAAAAAGGCGGGGCATAGAGGAGAAACAATAATGTACAGTATGTGGAAAATAATGTGTTTTTTTAACTTTAAACCGCATAAACACATTTCATTACACCAAATACACAAAATAATGTTCTTTTTAGCAGCATCATATGACCCCTTAATATAAGTCAGTGTACCCTATATCCCCTGCGCTCTTTATAATTGCCACTGAACCTTGTGTAATAGCATTATAAGTTGTATTATAAGTTGTCGTCTACAGCATAAAATTAGCCTTACATGCCAATGTCAAATATCTTTCTAAAACACCTTAAATCTGTTCCTACTTTTAAAGGGTTTACATCTTATAAAAGACTAATTTTAAAGACTAATATTCTGCTTTTACAGCCTCATGTTTATATTCACACTCTTGCAAATGATTCTAACTCAGACTTTCAGGGCAAATGTTTTTAAGTGAAGACTGAAAGAGACTGGAAGCTTAATGGTGGTGACGTTGAAGTCATGCAACCGTGGAGTAGTTAGTTTATAGCCTATGTTTAGCTTTTTACATCTGCTGATTGTCGTTCTCATAGCTTCATAAGATTACAGTTGAAACACTGATATCACATGGACTATTTTAACGATGTCCTTACTATCTTTCTGGGCCTTGAACGTTTCAGTTGCGTTGCTGTCTATGGGAGGGTGAGAGAGCTCTCGGATTTCATCAAAAACATGTTCATTTGTGTTCCCGAGATAAACGAAGGTCTTACAGGTTTGGAATGCCATAAGGGTGAGTAACTAATGAGAGAATTTTCATTTTTGGGTGAACTATCCTTTTAATGCATTTTATGCAAAAAAGAAGAAAAACATTACTTTACTGTCTCCCACTTTCATCTTTGTTCTAGCTTGTACGGTTCTAAACTATTTTGAAATGTTCTGTTGCAGCACTGTACCAACTTACCATCTCCAAAAAAATTATTTTTACAGAGTGTCTATATAAGTGCAAATGGCCCACCTTGTTGGCAGAGGCTATTTATTCTAACCTCACCCACAACATCTGCATTGGTTAGATCGTAAAACGTGTACCACTAACTTTTTTGATGCGATCAACCAGTGTTTGAATACGCCTTTTGCCAAACTTGTTCTTTTCCCTTTCCACATCACTTCGGATCTAAACGTGGAAAATAAAATGCCTTGTGTTTATCGTGTAGGGTTAGAGGTGGGTATAGGGAGAATTTCATGGTCCCAAAAAGGTGGCATCCATTTAATAATTTTAATAAAAATGATCATTTACACTCAATATGTTATTATTGCATACTGTTTTATAATGTACTACAACACTGACGTGCAGATATTTGCACTAAGTAGTATAAATAGCATCTAACTACTATTTACACTTATTGCAAAGAAAATAGGCTACTGCTATTTTTACATAGTGTAAATAGAATATATCACTATTTGCACTTAGTGTAAATAGCATCTATTGCTATTTGCACTTAGTGCAAATAACCGCTGCCTTATTTTTTAAGTTAAGGCCTTAAGTTATTACCAGGCCAATGTATATGCCGCTCATATTTTAATTTATACATAATTCTTCTTCATGGCTAAAGCAGATAAGACAGGCCTGTCATTGTTTATTTTAATTGTAATATAGATGTTTGGCAAATTATTGCCTCTGCTTGTATTATTTTTATTTGTAAAGTGTTAAAGGAATAAAATATAAATATATGATATGAAGTTTAGAACTTCCATCTTGTCTTAAATATATATTTGGGACAACAGAAGATTTATACCAGCTCAAGAAGACAGAACAGAGAGTTACAGCAGATCTGGTTTAGATAGGGCCCTACAGGAAACATTCAGTACTATAAACAATATATGGGTTACAGACAAAAAACATTCCTTCTAAGAGCTACTAAAATGCCATTTTCTCAAAAAAATCCAAAATCCAAAAGGAAGACTGTAAGAGGACGTTTAATTTTAAAATTCTACAATATGCTTGTTTAAGGTTCACAGAATACCTCATAGTTCAGATTAGAGGCCTTAAGGAAAGTCTAAATGAGTTTATTCCAGTGACTGATTGGATGGAGCCATGAAAGAACATTCAGAATATTGAATAGATGACCGAGAGTACTTGAATTTAATTAGCTGTTATAATGACAACATGTCATATCAGATGGAATAAGTCTAAAGTCACTCTCATTGTATGTAGGAATATGAAGAACTAATGAAAAAATTGAAAAGATGTAACCATCAAGATATACACCAACGAGGATTTATATATTACATTCATATCCTTGGAAGGAAATACATTTTAAATAAGTAAAGCACCATATTTGATTAACACTGAGCAGAAGAAATTCAAGAGGCCAAGAATAGAATGAAATAGCGTAATGAAATGGAAATCAGTTAGTGGAGAACATATTATGTGGATATGTGGAAATTTGATAAATCTTTTAAAGAATACTGCTTGATGTGAAGGGTTAAGACGTACTGGGATTTGCTTGCGTCATTCGTTTTTTGGGGATATTTAGTCTGTCTTTGTTTTTCAGTCATGTCTTATTAGATTTCTGCATTATGCAGTGTTCGTCTGTTAATTACTTCAATATTTTGTTCAATTCCATTTATAAAATGTTCCCATATTGCTTTGTGAAAACTAATGAGGCCATAAATGTTGATTCATTCTTTCTGTGTTAAATGGAGCCATTCATTACAAATCCTATATGTGGATCTTTGTCCACACTGATCACAATCAGGGAGCACTCGATAGAGGACATACATTGTTTGGTACAGATGATTTATGAATGTATTCTATATGTTATTTGACAATGATGCATGAGTTGGCAGGTAATCCATTACTGAGGACAGGCTAATGACTGTCACATTTTAGGGAATCTTAATACGCACAGACAAACGCCTGTCTGCCCTTGCCATTCTCGTTAGCTCGGCTGCTGAAAGACTCAATAAACTCTTCACGGGCCATTACTTAGCCATGCTACAGGACTTATTTATTGACTGTGCTGCCAAGTTGTAATACCATTATGTCCAGCTCATCCTGAGATATATTAATCGCGCAGTGCATGGTGTTTGCTAAAGTAAGCATCGCTGTTATTGCAACTTAGTGTTATGTTCACAGCTTTGGCACTTAACTCGTTTTGAACCATTTGCAATCTCAAATCATGCAGAATTTGAGAAGAGTGGTGCTGTCACTTTTTTGATTTTTGCCTCATGGGCAGTAAATTGGCACAAAAATCCTATAGAGCTACACTGAAGGAGGGATGTCACCCGAGCCATATTTAGGGTTTTTAGTATTTAGTTGAGCAAGTAAGCAACTATCTATCAAAGCCATAACAATCACACAGTACAGCATAGCAAATGCACCGTAAACCACTGTTAAATTTGCTAAATTTGCAATCTGTTAAAGAGAGTGCTTATTATGGAAATAATATATGCATATAAGAGAACATATATTTTTTACCTTGAAATATCAGTTTCAAATCATTTTGATGGTGCACTGACTTCTAATTGGGCAAATAGCTTCTGTCTCTTTTTCACGGTCCCGCCATCGTTTTGGGAGTCGCATAAAATACACAAAACTACTTACAGCTTCTTTGAGTCCAAATTTAATGTAATGTTTTCAACACTTAATTGTTTGTTAATTGCAATTAAAATGTATTATAGTTTAAATGATATTAAATGCAGTTAGCTGAAATTTAGAGTGCTTTTTTGAGCCACTTAAGTAGGACTTAAGTAGCCTACATTTTAGGACTATTCATAATTTCATAATTTTGTTGTCTTTGAAATATGGTTAAAGTGCACTGTCGTATGTACTGACAAGCATTTATGGTAACCTAAAATATACTTTAATGCCATTTCTATTGAAACTTAAATGTCACAAATGTAATATATTTTTAATTACTGCGATTATTGAAATTTTATGTCTTTAATAAATTTAAAGTATACTAACTTTAAATGTAATACTAACACACTGCAGATAAAATCAAGTCCTTTACATGTGATTTATCTTAGTCAACAAAATAAAAAATACATGTACTTCTTTGAAGAACGACTAAATATTATTAAAGCATAATTATTTAAAATGTAAAGTAAAACTTTTAATTTTCTATGATTATTGTACAGAATGCACAAGCCAATTTAAGTGTGTCAAGAAAGTCATTAATGTGTACTCTAAGTACATTTAATTGGCCTTTTATTATTACTATATTATAAATTTTATTATTAATATTATTAATAATAATGTTTTAAATATACTTTTAAGATTTGAAGCACTGTATAAGTCCACATTCAGTTCAGTTAAGCACACTTCTCTTTCACAAGGGAAGTTAAACAAAAATTATTCTGTAACTATTTATATATCCTCATCATGTTGTTTCAAACTTGTATAACTTTCTTAAAATTAGATATTTTGAGATGTGTTTTTTTTTTTTTTAAATCATACAATAAAAGTCCAGTGTTGTATTGGACCCCGCTGCCTTCCATTATGGACCAAAACAGTGGACACATTATTGACATTAACCCAAGCTGTTTAAAGTGTCATACTAGTTGAATGAAGGTAAGTGGCCTCCTTAAAAACAAAATAGTCTGAGGATCAGTTTGCATTTATATGATTGTGTGCTTTCAATGACCTTCATTTAATTAGGAATAAGGCAGAGCTTTTAAATAATCCATGCAGCCAGTTGTGGAAACAGAACATACATGACTGAAATGCTAAAGTGGCTGGAGATTACTTTTTAAAATAAAATGGCAAATGTCACATCTCCAGAAGGTGGAAGCTATTTGCATTTCATACCACAAAGCACAGAGTCAACGCTGTGGATAATTGAGCAGGCCGAGCACTTTGACTCTTTTGTGTCTCTTTGGAAAATTTGGGCAGTGATGCAGATGATGCCAGTGGAGGAGCAGGGCAATCATGCAGGAGAGTCGGCCACAGATGGCTGTAATTAGCAGCAAGGAGAGGAGGTCAAAGTAAGCAGCACCCTGATCAAGGCTGCCCATCGAAACCCGTACTCTCACACCAGTCAGGTCTCTTGTCACTTGTGACAGTGAGTGAGGAGAAAGAGAAAGTGCTAAAGTGGGTTAGCACAGTCAAGGGTTGTGTTTGCGGAAGGATATATGTTAAAAGCACACGCCCAGTTTTGTGTGAGTGAAGGAAATCGGCTTGGAAGTGGAGAGATTCGTCCTCGCGCACATGGATCGCTTAACATTATGCGCTCTCGACATTGTCATTAAGATCACACTATAGAAACCGCCTAAAATTAGAAATTTACTAAAAACAAGCCTATGGCAAGACATTTGGTAGGGGGGGCACCTGGGGTGGCCAGCCAAATTTCAGGGGGGGCCGCCTAAAATTAAGTATAAAGAGGAGAAGAAAGCGGCCCTAGGCAGCTGCCTACACATGCCAGGATGCGGCACTGCCAGATGCAGTTAGAAATTACTAAAAACAAGCCTATCGCAACAAACGTGGGGGGGGGGGGGGGCACCTGGGGTGGCCAGCCAAATTTCAGGGGGAGCCGGTGCCACCCCTGGCCACCACGTAGACACGCCCCTGGTACAAAGGAAGTCATTTAGCTCTTGGGGTTTTTAAAAGGCTGTCAATCATTTAAAACTTGAATTAATTACACAATAAGCTGATCAATTGAAATCTTTAATAATCAACATATCATTGTTTGCTGAGAAAAACACCAAATTAAAGTAATTTAACCCTATATTGCACGAGTCAAAAAAAACAAAAAAACATAAGTACATGCAAAAGGGGGTCAAAATGAAACACCTATTACATTCCATAGACTGTGAGGAACCGAGCTGTTCTTCCTCCTCGGGCAATGTGGCAGACAGTTTCCCCTGCCAGCAAGCAGCTTGGAAGGGTTAAGAGCGGACTACAGGGGTGCCAGCCCCTCTGAAGTGTGTGTGTGTGTGTGTGTGTGTGTGTGAGAGAGAGAGAGAGAAGCTGCGTGACGGCCCCTCTGGGTGTGTGAGTGTGTGTTTGTCACTGAACTGTGAGGCCAGCGGGCCCTCAGATGTGCTAAACATGTCAGTAGCAGTGTTGCTGAATGTCCCCTGAATGATGCGACTCCACCTGGGTTACATCGCACTCTGTCATTGACATTGCACAGCTGTCAAAGACAAAAACAGACAGCCTGATAAACACCGGGATACAGCTTTATTTTCTCTGACAAAATGCTTTATATTGTTATAATATATCCTTCGAAGAAACCCACTTTTTAAAGAACTAGTTCACTTAAAAATGAAAATTTATACATAATTTATGCACACTCATGTCGTTTCAATCCTGTATAGGCTTTTCCATGTTCATTCAGACACTGTAAGAAAAAAAAAAATAGAAAACCAGAAAAATGTACTGGTAATTTTCTGCCAGGACATCACCTGTTAAGTTCACAGACATTTCAATTAACTCTAAAACACAAAACAATGCCATACATAATTCAAAATATGGGTAAAACACCTGTAAAAAATCAGAAAATTCCTTCATTATTACCACAGTACATCGGGTCCTATTTTTATGGACTCATGCACACATCACAAACAGTCCTGTTAACATACAGCAAGTAATGTGTGATTGCATATGTTTAGTGAAATACTCATGTTGCTCTTTTTAATACAATAAAAGCAGATAATGACCAGGGGTTTTCAAGCTTATAAAATGACCAAAAATAAATAAATAAAACACCATTGAAACTAATATTCCAAGTTTATTAAATTCAAATTTAAACTGTTATTCCATAAAAATCCTATGGAAGTCCGTTTCTGCCACTGAATAAAAACTAAAAACAAAAAGGTCATCGTTTTTAATCGCACAGTTCAGACTTTTTTCTCAAAATTGCGATATAAACTCGCAATTCTTAAATTTTTTCTCAGAATTGTGAGATATGAACTTACATTTCTGACTTTTTTTGATATAAAGTCACATTTCTGACTTTTTTTCTCGGAATTGCGAGTTTATATCTCACAATTCTGACTCTACAACACGTAATTGCAAGTTAAGTCAGAATTGTGAGATATAAATGCATTAACAGTCTTTTTCCCCTCAAAATTAGACTTTATAACTCATAGTTGCGAGTTTATATCTCACAATTATGAAAAACAAAGTCAGAATTGCGAGTTCATTGCAAATTTATATCCCGCTATTCTGACTTTATAACTCGCAATTGTGAGTTTATGTCATGCAATTCTGAGATACTTTTTTATTTTTTATTCAGTGGCGGAAACAGGCATAGCACATAGCTTTCAAATCTCATTCACACTAGCATATAAGCCTATTCACTTGCTGTTTTATGTAGGTTTGAATATGCGAGTATGCAAATGTGATTCGAGATTAATGGAAAAGATAGAAAACTTTTACCATAGTTAATTTCTGTAAGGGTTGTACTATATTGCACTAAAAAACATACTGAATACTAGGGGTGTAACGATACACGTATTCGTACCGAACATTTTCGGTATGGGTCTTTCGGTTCGGTACGCATGTGTACCAAACAAATCATTCCATTTTTTTCAGGAAATTCAAACAATAAATCTTTGATGTGGCGAGACAGATCGCTGTATAGAAGTCTCAGTATTAACGGCAGTGCGGAGCGTGAATGAGAGCAATCATCCCTTCCTCTTTACTACTAGTTTTAATGCTAAATAAACATGAATGAACATCTCATGCCTCATGTAATCGGTCAATCAGTGTTTCAATTGCAGAAACACGTCATTAAAACAGTGCGGGAAGGAGTGTGAAAAAGTTAAAGTGAAACTATCCAAAAATAGAAGCAGTGCAACCTCTGAAACTAAAGACCCTTAAAATGAGTCACAAATGCCTCTGAAGGATCCCAACGTTAAGAAGAAGAAGAAGAAAAAAAAACTGATACAATACCGTGTCTACAATGTAAGTCATATTAATGTCTTGTTTTTGAATTGCATAAAATTAATATCACATTTGTAATCATGCTGATATTGGGGAAAACAGCACTTTTCCTCGTGTGTTATTGCTTAACCATATGTTACAAATACAAAAAAACAAGAACTTTGGGTTTTAATGATGAAATAAAGTAATGAGTGTGAGTAAATGCTGACAGAATGTTATTAATACGTTAAGTGATCCTCAAGAAGACCTCTACTGCATTTTAGATTCTGCATGATGTTACTCCAAAATGAATCCAGTTGCATCAGTTTCATGCGCGTTTGCATAATACTAATCAGATGCCATTCTTTACTCATATAACTTCACCACTTCACAGGATGAGCAGAGTGATGTGGGCACAACAGTAATCCTGAGATCAGCATTCTCAACAAACATCTCCCTTTCAAATGTGTGAATGGGTGCATGAAAACCACAATGGGAGCCGTGCCGCAGACCCGGTAGGAAATTAATATCTCTTTGGATTACTACATAAGAACTGGCACTGGCTTCCAGCAAGAGCACCGTAGCGAGAGCAGGAGGTGCTGCTGGGAAGGAGGAGATGAAGGAGACGCAGGGGTTCAGATGAATGGATACTCAGATGCCAGCAGAGATTAGACTCTCCTGTGAATCTGTGTCTGCTTTCTCTAATCTCTGCCAATCAGACACCATGCCTGGGCTCATTTAAATGGAAGAATGTGAAGCTGAAGGCATGCGTGAGAATTGTGCGTAAAAGCTCCTCCGCTGATCTTGATTAGTAAGAGGCTCTTCATTCCTCAGGGTGACTTTAAGACTCCAATGGATCTGCTAGACTTAGTCATAAGCCAGAGAGTCATTATAGACTTACACGGTCCATTTAAAAAAAAACTTCTTTTAAATAATCAATTGTCATTTTCTAAATAAGATGCTTTGATCCTCACATGATGAATGCAACAGTTCAAAGAAAATGCAAATAGTGCATACTGATAGATTGTTGATTTTATATTGTGTGATGGTGACATAATGGTGTAACATCTCAAAGCAGTGATTTTTTTGGCTAACCTATTTTTCAAATATATGCTAATATATGTTGCAAACAGCACTGATTAAGGATATATATATATATTATTTTTTTTTTTTTTTTTTTTCAAATTGGAAACCTTTAAATGTCAAATGATATTGCAAAATGTACTTTAGGAGTCAATTTGTGTAAATGCAAAATGTATTTTTGACTATTGATATATTTATATGGCCAAAATATATAAGGTTATTAATATAAATAAATGTATAACTAAACTTAATATGTTGTAACATCTATTTTAGCAATACATTTTTGGTATATTTTTGTAAATACAGTATATTTACAAGTATGTCTGAATATATTATGAATATTTCATATTTCACTTCTCATGTCACAAACTATGCTCAGATTTGACAGGAAACCAAAGTCTGCAATTAAAGTCACATTCTTCCTTGACTAATATATCCCATCCATATATTCATATATACACCCACTGAACAATAAAACTTTGCTCTGGGTGGTATAAGACATGTGTGGTAAGATGAATGTGAACTGAATTCCAGAAAATACTGTCAGCAAGTGTCAAGACACGAGTAGAGCCACAAAAAGAAAACGTCCAGAGGTTAAAGCAAGTCGTGTGGCCACATATTGTGCTTGAGGAGACAGAGGGCAGATGCTGGTAGTCCGGCAAGAAAAAAGCTGCAGTAGTTTGGCTGTGAAATGACACAAAATGCTGAGCAGAGGTCAAGAAATGAATGTTTAACACTGTGCCAACTTAAAAATAGTCTTGATGTCCTATATGCAGTTTCATTTTGCTCTCTGTAAGTGTGGTTTGGCAAGGTGCTTTGTTTGGCATTTGGGCTGGACTGACTACTGACTCACAAAACATGAATTCTTGAATTTACAAATGAGTCATAGACATGATATTAAAGAAGTTACTTTTCAACTTGTGTACTAAACTGACAAAGTACAGTCCTAGAAAATATGAAATCTTTCAGTCAGCACTCCTTTGAAACTGATTATTTGCATGCTTCTGTTTTGCTTTGCTATAAAACTAGAAGCTGTTTGTTTTATGTTGTTAAACATAATGTTGCAGGAGTGGACAACTGTAATGATGTCCACAAAAGAGGCCGAATGTTTTTGCATATCTAAAAAGCAAACACTAGGTGACCTTCAACTGAAATAGAGAGGAGATCAGTCTTGTCAAGATTATATTGAGGGTGGTGAGTAGACAATTTTAAATAGACAAAAACATAACCTGATAATAACCACTGATAGCTTAATATGAACATTTCCATAGGATTTGCTTATGCTTTTGCAAATGCATAAATTTAATATTTCTTCATAAGATGTTAATTGATGGACTGGAGTCGTGGGGATTAATTGTGGATTATTGTGATGTTTTTATCAGCTGTTAGGACTCTCATTCTCACGGCACCCATTCACTGCAGATGATCCATTAGTGAACAAGTGATGCAAAATTTCTCTGTTATGATTAAGAAACAAACTCATCTACATCTTGGGTGGCCTGATGGTGAGTACATTTTCAACAAATTTTGTGTTTGGTGAACTATTCCTTTAAAGATTCTGTAAAGATTCTGTGGAGTGCAACTGTATATGTGGATCCACGTTGTACTGTTAGAGTCACTGTTTGTATCTCTTTTTAATCATAGTAATGGATCCAGCTTTATGAGCATGTAGATTCTCCCAGTGTGGATGAAAGCAATACATAATAACAAGATGATTACTACACACCCAATTCTCAAAGTAAATAACACACAAATACACTACAGGATACACTGCAAATTACATGTTCGTTTCCTTCCAATCACAATATAATCACTATCACATAATCACTGACACATAATGTTCTCTCCATATCATTTCCCACTTCCCAGCCCATGAATAAAGACAGCGTCTGATTAGCACAGCCCAAGGAGGCATCTCTAAAACTGCCAATCTTACAGAAAAACGAACAGAACTCATGACATGTTCTGTGTTCATAAATGTGCATTATTTCGACTGATCCTAAAATAAGCCTGCATGCTCAATACGCAGGCCAAAGGCCATCCAGAGCAGGGAAATGATGGATGTGTTCCTGCGTCGATAAAAAGACAAACACACTTCTCCACATAGCATGAAGCCTTTGAATTACATTATTGAATCATCAGGGATGGATGTGCTATAATATCAAGGTCTTTCTCTCCAATATGCAATTTTTTTATTTCTTTTGCCAAGTCACAGGACCGAAATGGGTTATGCGCCCACTCGTAGACTGTGGCTTCCTGATTCATCTGTCTCTCTGGTGTACATGTGAATATGATTCTTTGTTACTTTTTCTTCAGTCTCTTTAGTATACAAACAATATGAGTCACAGTTATACTTATGATAGGTAGAAGGTATTGCAACTGTGTATTAAGAGTGTATCATAATGTAACAAAGGTGAGAAGGTTTAAGGACTATACACATGGGGCATCAACTCTGACAACAAGAAGTTTTTGAGCCAAGTAAGAAAAGGCAATTTACACAGATGTACGAGGTGGTGAGCTTCAAGAAACAAGAAACTGAATGGGCTACTCACTTTGCATATCATTTTTCAGTAATGCTGCAAAGTCAAACAGTGTCAAATACAATTATTTTCAAAATTCTATTAGTGTGTGATGCAGCTGAAGAATGTGAAAGACAAGCTTAAAGTTGTGCAGAATGCTGCAGATACAAGATATCATGGCCACAAATGAAGAATTATTTGCCACAAATAATATTAATTTGTTCCTGTGTTTTAGGTAAACTGTGGTCACATTTTTGTGAAATTAAAATGAGAGGAACAAATTAGTACATGTGGCCATGATTTAACTAAACCAGGGTATGAATTAATAAAATGCTGTAAAATTAAAACTCAGGTTCATTATATAGAAAGAGAATGAGAGAGAGAGACATTACTAAATCCAATAGATGAATAAATGCTGTAAAAATTCAACTTAGGTTCATTGAAACTATGTAACTTTTTTATACTTTTTTATTTACACATTTTTGTAAAACTGCATATAGACTGTACCTATATTGTCTCGGTTACATATGTAAACCTCGTTCCCTGAAGGATGGAACGTTATGGGGTCTCGCTTGGGAGCCGAATCACCTCTGAGTGAACTGGCGACTGGAATTTGCATGCCAAGCCACTCCCCGAGCATACGATACGATACGATACAACTTTATTGTCAGACAAGGTCTGAAATTTGTCTTGCGTTACAGCAGGTTCACTCACTAGTACAAGTAAATAAGTACAATACAAGTAAATAAGATGCATTCACTCATTCGGATTTGTGCTGAGGGGCCGAGAACGCATCCTCGCCAGTCAGCAGTAGTTCAAGGTTGTGGCACGAGGGATGTAACGCCTCTGTTCCCCCTTCAGGGAACGAGGGTAACATACGTAATCCATTCCCTTTCAGTCTGTCACGTTCAACGTTACATCAACACTGATGTTATGGGGTCCCTATGGAAAGTGCCACGACCATGAACTGTGTTACGAGAATTAGCAATGCGGGTGCTGGCAAGGGAGCATGCCAAGACTGATACAATCACAAGGCATAACTTTCCCAAGGCCCCCCAGTAAGTAGATAACCCAGGATGGGAAATTTGAGAAATGAACTTACTAGGGGTAGGCCGCAGGCTCTTCCTTCTTGGTCTCTAATTTTACAGCGACCATCTACATTGGGGAAGCGGAGCCACATCCTACCCAAGGGGAGTTGACATGTGGAGATACTCATATGGACTGACCAAGGGACAGAACAACATATGGAAAGTCCACTGCAGTAGTTTCTCCTATTAGGGGAGGAACAGCTAGCAATGCAGGGACAGACAGAGGAACTGTCCAGGAAATGACACTGGTTCACCATAAAAAGGGGAGCCATACTGTGGAAAAACACATACAGGATTACCTGAGGGGAATCTCAGAACGGACACCTAGCACAGCACGAGGGCTGACCAAAGGGGCATACAACACAAGTATTGAGCCTAGCGATAGACTTCTCCGCTGAGCCTAATGCCGAAGGGTGCTGGATGACTCTACCAGGGTTCGCCAACCAGGGAACTTACTGACAGAGCATATAGCACTTGTATCTCCTGTTAAGGAGAATGATGCTGCAAGAATGACACTGAGCCATTCTTCCCGCCCAGTACCTACTCATACCCAACACACGGGAAGAAACTGGCTCCACCCAGAGATTATAAAATCTCGCGAATGTATTAGGTAATGCCCAGCTCACAGCTAAAGCTCTGAGTGTGTTCCACGTAAATGCACAAAGCACGAACAGGACACAGCAACGCAAGGGCTGGATCTGCCTGGACAGCGCTTGCAAGTTTACCACCTGATCCCAAAAAAGAGTGGTGGGAACTCTGGGCAAATATCCAGGTCAGGGTCTCAGGATACCGTGAGAATCAGCTGTGAGACATACCCTGTCCCTGAGAAAAAAGGTCCTTCCTCAGGGGAATTCTCCAGGGAAGGGCAGTCTCGAGGAGAATTAGGTCCGAGAACCAGGTCCGGGTAAGTCAATAGGGCCCAACAGCCAATAGAGTCTGTGCAAACAGGCTTACTGTGGGAAATTCGCCGCAACCGCACACTCCAACTGGGGAACGTCCACACCCCCTAGTTGCCCTGCTATCGAGGATAGTAAGGAGTGAGGAGTGAGAAGCTCAAGCGTGACCTGGTATTATATGGTGCCTTCTATGCTTTAGTGAGCTCCTCGTGTATCTCCGGGAAGAAAGTCACTGGGACGGAACATGGCTGAGAGTCACTCCTGGGACCCAGATACCAATCGTCTAGTCTCAAGCGTTCGGCAGAAAGGCAGAGCAGTCACCTCCAACCCAATGCTCTTGTCTGCCTGGGAAAGCATGGCCACCAACTCAGCCTCAGACTCTGACTGCGCAATCGCCTCTGATGGGGACGGATCAGTGGAATCCTCAGCATCCGAACGAGATACTCGGCCTGCCACGGGATGGGCCGGCATCATCACCCGGAAGCTCGAAGGCACTACTGTATTTGACCTTTGTTCCTTTTCACACAAAATATGATTATATGGGCAGATTATCAATTAATAAAGACTTACTTGCACAATACTTTGTTGTTATGCACCATTTCCAAAGTGAATAACTTGTAAACAAATACATTTTGACGTCTGCGTCACATAATTAGCCCCAATATGTATTGCTTTTTCCTAATGTAGTGAACTGACACAGTATTGTACCAGGGTTGCAGCCCAGTAAAACATAAGTCCAGTAAAACATGAGTCACAACATTCCACAATGGAGCTCTAGATGCTAGTTGCTTCAGCAAATGTGTTTTTTCTTCTTCTCACATTTGCTTTTGTTATCACTATCTGTCAAGTTTAGTGTAGAGTTAAGTGTAGGTGGTGCGTTAATTACAAACGCAAGCGCATTAGAGCATCAACCTTTTAGCGCCACTCAATGGGCGTTTCATTTCTGAATCAGAACTGCCGTAATACATTCATTAAACAACGTTTGTGTAATGGACATGAAAGATAGCCTACCACAAATTGTGCAGCTTCTTGAGGAGACTTATTCTAATTGGATGTATGATTTTCACCCAGCGGATGATGAAACAGGCTAAAAGGTCCCATAAACTTACATTAAATGAAGAAGCCATGCCATGCCTCAGGGATGAGGTCATTGGGCCAGTAAGCAACCACCTAGCAGCCATCCAAAAGAGCACCCTAGCAACCACCTAGAAAGATGTTTATTACTGCCTAGCAACTCCCTGGCCACAACAAACTGCCATCTTGAGCAGGCAGAGCTTATATTTATTTCAGAAAATGTAAATTATTTCTCTGCCATCAAAATACAATACATACTGTAGATAAAGATGAAAAGCATTTCCTTAGCCAATCACTCTGTCCCCCGTTTCTCCTGCGACTGCTGATTACACACGATTGCATGCTTTGTTTGCACTTTCAGTAATATTGTTGTGTGCCATTGAGACACTCATTAATTTTTAATTAACATTGATCTCAACAAAACAGAATGGCAAGAACAACAACCATGCTAGTTATTCCCAGAGACAATCTATTAATGAGATGCAAATGAGCTGTTATTATCTGATTAGTGACAGAATCATTTCAACAAATAAGCATACTAGTATGGCAGCTTGAATTTGTTTGTCCAAATTTTAAATTTTAATGTTGAGTGATTAGTTTTATTAGTGCTGAGGAAAACAAGTTTGTGACATTAAGCAATTAGGCAAATTGTTCTTCGTAAACCGTTAGCTTGTTCAAGTCTCCCAGCGACTGAACAAGAGCAGAGCTTGTGGAAAATAACCAGAGATTAGATCTACCGTCTCTAAAATCTGTTTTACAGTGAGCTAGAGGAGACACAGTGATTCCTCACAGCCAGAAGCAGCTAACAGAGCCTCATTATAGATCCCCACAGCACGTTTGGATTCAGAGATTAGAGGATGTGGCTGCACCCATTACAGGATTGTTCTTTTAATGTTTCTTTGGAACGTTTTACTGCCTCACATTTCAGGCTTTAAATAGAGAAAAAGCTCCTGGCTATGATATCTGGCATGGCAGGAGTGGAAGCAGGTGTGCGTGTGTGTGTGCGTGTATGTTGGTCTGATTAAATGATTAGATGGATTGTGTCCAGTATACTTGCACTAAATGCCAGTGATTTTCACAATTACATTACTGCAAATGTGATGAAAACACAGAGATACAGTATTAGGTTCCAATCTCAGGGAATTACATGGTCAATCTGCCATTTACAATATTTTTTCAGCCCCTGAAAGCACAAAATAGCTCCATTGAGCAAACTGGATGATGATTGAAATGGCAACATAATATTCACCTTATTTTGCAATGCAGAAGTAAGCTATTTTCTGTCAATGTGCAAGATTTCCGATTCATTAGCCGTTCAAATAACTGGAAGAATACCAAATGAACGGTAAAACTATTGCGTTACAAACCAATGTGTTTATGAATATGCTAATAAATCAAAATAATATAATAACAAATTCCAGTTTGCAACATCAAGCAGCATAACAGACTGTACAGCTAAGTTAACCTCAAGTTACAAATGGCCACACCTAAAAGTTAAAAGTAAGGTGGTGTATTAAATTTTTGAAAGTTATGTTTTGTTTTGTTTAAGGCAAGCGTTACTATTGTTAATTCTAAGCCCAATGTATAAAACATGGTGCATAACTTATCCAGCATCATTTGTGTCATAAAACAAGCTGAAAAATAATTTAGAATTACACTGAAGGACAAGCCATATCTAGGGGCCTGTGTATCATAGAGACCTGAAGATAGGCTCTTTTGAAATTTAAAATCAAAATCAAGTTATTATTAAAAGAGTTATGTAGTGGAGGGCACATTTGCATACATGTACTAGAGGGTCCATTAATAACCTGAACTTCCAGCTCACTGGTCAAATCCTTCATCTTCACCGTTGGACTGAACTCTTCCTTCTGCTTCATTGATCAGACAAACATTGGTAGGCATCACATCAGTTATACTGCTGCTCCATGTGCACAAATAGAGCATTTAAAATGGCTAAAGGCGCTGTAAGCTATCGGTCTTTCAGATATCACTGAAATAGGTTTATGGAGAAAAGAAGCCTCTGTGATAGCCTTAGGCACAAATAAGTCATAGAAAATGGACTTGTCTTTGGTTGGTGGGGTTTTGGATGGAGGTCATGTGGTTGAAGTCAGCAAAACAGCTGAACTTAATATGCGAAGACAAGCAGTTAGTCATTTGTAGGTTGATTCCCAAGTTTGAAAAAAATGTAAAAAGAAAATATAATACTAGGTAAGAAATTTGTTGAATTCAGTTATCTTTGGAAGGAGCATTAAAAATCACATACTGTCTGAGTAGTTGCTTCTTTTGAATAAGTAATAACTTGCAACCATTAAAAACCATGTTCTATATAGTATTAATGTCTGTAGTATTAATGTAATTCAGATGTTCTACATTCACTGTGTCATTATTACGTGACCAACCAGCGTCAGTTGTGTCACTTCACTGCCATTCACAAGTCCTCTCCCATGGCCTCATGGGATAGTAAAGTGTGCATCGTATGCAGAATCTCACCAGAAGACAGTCAGTAGTAGAAAGTAGTAAGAACTTTTTGCCTACTCTTTTATGAGTACTGTGAATTCAGATATACTACTTTTCTCACATACTGTTTTTTTTTTAAGTATGCGATTTTGCATGCAGCCATGACCTTATTTTTGGGATAACAACCTCTGTGCTTCTGCCAGTGGAAAACAGTCAACTTGGATCACATGTGCCTTAATAACCAATCACATTTTTGTGACAGTCAAACACTGTTTGCAGATACCATAGGAATTAATGAGAAGTGCTGTAAACTGAATCCTACCTGTAGCAAAATTCTCTGTGTGCCTTATTTTTTCAGCATAAACTCAATCCAAAACTAATGTTTAATGGCAACAATGTTGAAGATCAGCTGATAGGCTGTCGATGACAAGCTGTCCCCCACAAAAGCATTTTTTTCCGCGTAGTGAAGCCTCTCCTCCATTGCCATCCATTAAAAAACAGCCTCTGGTCTGCTTCCCTGTGCACTGCAGCACTAGGCTTGTTTTGCTAACTTTGTTTAGATGCTTGCCTTAAAGCGGTTTTGGTGGAGTGGCCGACAGGCTTGTAACAGATTAGACAAAAGCCTAAGGTGACGATCCATGTGCATAGAGTTTAATAGAAGATCAGCAAGCAATTCAATAAGTAAATCCACAAAGAGTAAAACAAAAAGTAGGCAAGGTCAAATGCCACAGAACATCTGAAAGAGCAAATGAACGCAGGCACAAATCAAAAGTCATCACACCAGGCATTTCAAAGTAGTGATAAGTGCTTTCGAAACACTGCTTCAGGTAGCTTTGAAACCTTTGGGAATCATTTGCTTTGAACCAGTGATTTGTTCACCTTCATGCACGTATTGCACCAAATCATAGCTGTTTCGAAATTTTTGACAACTCCAATGGTCCGCCAGGGGACAATCTCTGTGAACCCATCTCAGTTTTTACCTGATCAGTTTTCTAAATTTGTTTGCTATTCAATTAAAAAGTGCTCTTAAATTTTTTTAATAGAATGAATGCTCCTTTTCTTAATGGACACTATTTTTACAGCACTTTCCGTTCCTATTCATCATAAAATAATTGTGTACAAAACATTTTTATTTAATCTGAAAACTACAATTTCATAACCAAACACATTAAAACAAAGAACCTTCCAGTGATCAGTTCTTAAAATAATAATTTTTAATTAGTGTGACGTACATTTTAAAAACCTAAGAAACTTTTCTCGGCTATAAAGAACCTTTGAACAATGGAAAGATTCAATGGATGTCAAAATGTTCCTAATGAAACCATAGATGCCAATAAAGAACCTTTATTTTTAGGAGCGCAGAAAGTTTAATGTTTCAAAACCCATCATTAAATCCAAAATGGAACCCATGAGTTCTATAAACAACTATAAAGTCAAGGGTTCCTCCAATAACCTGATCAGAAAGAAAGACTTTGATGCACTTAAGTATATTTTTTGTATACTCAAGGAGCTTCAATATATATTTTAAGGCACCTTCAGAAGGAGGTTCTCCAGAAGGTTCTGCCAGTGTGAGGAACCCCAAGTGATGTTCTGTCATATCTGTCCGATTAGATGGTTAACACCCAGCCGTGTCTGTGCGTATGTGTGCACCGTCGGGTCTCATTCAGTGTCTCGTCATCAGGGGATGTGGATGCACAAATCACACGTCAGCACACAGGCCAATGTGTGTTACAGAAATGTTTACTCTCAATTATCATAGCAATAACATGCACTATCAGCCTGGAAAATAATGCTCTGCTCTTCATTTCCTGCCCTATCTCTCTCATTCAGTCCCTCGGCCGGGGCATAATTACTCATTCTTGTCTACACTGGTGGTAGAGCCAATGAAGGATTGCCATATTCTAGAATTGTCTCAAAGGAAAATTTGCAAATTATTCTGCCGCATCCACAGTAGCCCTGCCAGTGGCATAACATGATAGCGCTATTTAATTTACCCACTGGGGTGAAGACAAGCAGAATAAATCAAAGCGAGGAGTGTCATAATCTGTTATCTTTGTGATGATCTTCAAGTCTGGGTGAAACATTCTTGATCATCCTAAATCTATTCTGTCTATTCGGTTTGCATCTTTTTTTATGCTCACCCACCACTGGAGCACTGCCACGTCTCATGGAACTATCAAACTCTGAATATCTGATAATAGTAATGGCTGCAGGTTTGTGGCTTCCTATCTGATTCTCCCATTCAGTACTTGATGAGATTTTGTGATGATTTTCGTTTGAACAAATGGAAAACAATCAAAGGAACTTTGAAATTGAATGCATGGGAAGTTACTGGCACAACTATCTCGTACTTTTGGAAAAGTTTACATGACGCATAATTAACACTTTACATACTTTTTAGATTATTTCTACTCTTTCTTGTGGAAAGGAGGTGGCAGAACACAAAAGAAGATATTCTGAAGAATGTTTCTGTATGTACAATAAAAAGTCAGTGGGGTCCAAAACAACACCGGGCCTCACTGACTTTAAAACATCACTGGCAGTAAAAACATAGACACATTTTAAGGGTAACAGATGACAGAATTTTTATTTGTGGGTGAACTATCCCTTTACCCCTATAAAGCCTGATATATGAAATAATTTTTTAAAAATTATTTAATTTAGTTTTTTAAATAGAATAGTTTACTGAACCATTAGACAAAACTCTAAAAAACAACCATGCATATGTTCTTTATTTTTATTTCTTTATTTTTTCCTCATACATCAGGCTTTTATGGAAGTATGATACAGGAAAATGTGGTATGGAACCCGGTTTATGACACACACACACACACAAACACACACACACACACACACACACACACACACACACACACACTGCTATTTTTATTTCACAATTATATAATGTTTTTCCTCACAAATTCAGTGTTTATATTTCACAATTTGGGCTTTGTTTTTTTACTCTGAGCAAAAAAAGTCAAAATTGTAAAATAAACTCAGAATGATTAGAAATAAACTCAAACTCAGAATATTTAGTTTTTTTGTTTTTGTTTATTTGTTTGTTTTTTAAAATAAGAAAGGTAATTCAGACTTTTCTTCTTAGAATCACAAGTTTATATTATTCCAATTCTGTGTTTATATCTCACAATTTCTATGTTTATAAGTCACAATTATATAGTTTATATCAATTCTCAGTTTATATCTTGCAGTATTTACTTTTTTTAGAACTGAGAAAAAAATGTCTGAATTGTGAGATAAAAGTCACAATTATTTTTTTATGCAAATCAATGAGATCTATAATATATAACAGACTACTTACATAAAATGAATCTCAGTTGTTGTCCCTCTATATCATAGTGCGGTGCAATATAGTGATGATTTAGAGATAATATAAACACAACTAAATTCAGTCCAGCAAGTGTTCATCTTGAAATATAACTAAAAATTAAAAATGTGTTTACTTTCTGATCATTTAAATCAGTAAAGATTTCAGAGCAAAAAGATACCACAATCTGAAGGGGAATGTTTACAATTATACTAAGAGGCTTTTTACAGGCTCCTGGTATAAACTTTCAAACGGATGACAGAAGGCATGAAGTAAATTTTATACAACAGGTTTTCAGCAAAGTTTGATCATAGTTTAGAGGCCTTAGGAATTAGCATATCAAATACAATGCAGCAGGCTTTAGAAGTCGACTGCTTCTTTCCATCTTGCTTTACTTAAAATGAATCATAATTTGATTAATCAAGTTTAATGCAGAGGGCCCGCAGACTTTCTGTCAAAAGTCTAACATTTTCTTGTAAATTACCTATTTAAAAATTCTTTTTGCTTCCAGAATGATCTAGTTCGCCCTGATGCATTGCCAGTGGACAGCTTCCTTTTGTTTCTGGAAAGGTTAAGACATTGGAAGTCTGCCTAACTGACCTTCTTCAGCCACCACACAGGATCTTTCTGCAGTGTTTTCAGAATCGGTTTATGGAACAAGAGTGAAAAGCAAAGGTTAGGGGTTCAAATCGATGCTTCTAAGCTGACAAACAAGAGTGAGAGCGTGTTTGATGAAAGTCAATAGCCTTGACTGTTTCTGCAGACGCTGTAGACAAGCTGTGGTTACACAACACTTAAGTGTTTTTTTTACTCTCTGAGAAAAATATATTCTTTTATTTTTATGATTTTAGAGGTGGAAGTAGTCAAGAGGTTGAGACTCAGGGCATATTCAACTACTTAAAATGCCTTGAGTTTTACTGTAGCTAAATTCCATTGTGAATAAGCTGAAGTTTTATTATTTCTCTATTTGTAAATATTCATAGTTGTGGTACACTCCACCTCCTCTTACATTTGCTGCCTTTCTGCTCTTTTCAGGTAAAAACTTCTACTCTTTCTTATCTCTTCATTTGCATTTGAGTACTTTGGGACATAACCACCTACTGCTACAGCATTATTATACAAGATATAATATACATATATTATACAAGAGATACTGACATTATAAAGATTATGTAACAGAAAATGACACCAATTTATCATATACTATCACTTAAAGTGGCTTCTGAGGCTTATCAGAAATGTAGTTTAAAAATATCCAGTAGGTCACAGGTGTCTATTTGCAGAGAGCTGGAAACGGGGGAGCAGCTGGGATCAGATCATTCTGAAACACGCTATTTAAAGGATCTGTCTTAACCACAGCGCAGACACAAACGGCATCACTAATATGAGCACATATATCCGTACAAATTCACTCACAAACATGCATGGTTTAATGGATGTAGATTTTTTGGTTTTGTAAATGAAATAGAATATATTGTTCTTTCACAAGCTGTACTGACCAAACACTTTACATTTTTTCCGTCAGTTTTTTTCGCTTGCATATTAACAAATAGACTGGTCTAATATAAAGCAGTGGCTATTTATATTGAGTGCAAATAGAAACTATAGATAGAAACTGTCTGCACCATGTATAAATAGGACCACACTAACGGCAAATCATTGTAGATGCTATTCACATAAAGTCTAAATATAAGTAATATGCTATTGTAACACTGCAAAAAATGATTGGAACTTTAACAGTAAAAACCTGTTAATGCTATGAAAAACTGTAATAGATCTAATGGCACATTTCATGCAATTTTACAGTAAAATGTAAATTGTGTTTTGGAAGAGGAAAGAACAAGCCACCTTATAATTTACAGTAAAAAAATAAATAAATAATAATAAAAAAAACATAAATTGACATTTCCAGAATCCTCTATGTGACAGCTCACATTTGATGGTTTTTCATTTAAATAACTATGTTTCTTCTTAGTTTCTTTTCAGCTATGTTGTTAAATTAATGTTTACTGCATTATATTAGTGTCATTTCAAATTTCATCCTTTCAAGGGAACTTCGAACTGCGTCCTCTAGGTTTCCCCATAGCGACCCCTAGAGGACGCAGTGTCTCGTTCCCTACTCAGGGAACCATGGTTACATAAGTAACCTGAGACGTTCCCTTTCAAGGGAACTTCAAACTGCGTCCTCTAGGTTTCCCCATAGCGACCCCTAGAGGACGCAGTGTCTCGTTCCCTACTCAGGGAACCATGGTTACATAAGTAACCTGAGACGTTTTTGCCTATATTATATTTTATATTTCAGTGAACATTTATTTTATTTCTTGTAACAAAAAAAAAGTTTTTTATGGTTTTAGCTCTGATATTTTACTTTGAAATAATTTTCACTAAGAAACTGCTGTTAAATTTGACAAATAATTACAAAGAAAAAAGGACCCATAACACATTGCAATTTTTGTAACTTGAAAGACAAGAGAAAGACAAGATTTTTCTAAGTAGAAAGACTGAAATATTATTTTCTTGTAAAACATACTCCAATCATTTTTCCTTTAAAGGGGTCATATGATGCGATTTCAAGTTTTCCTTTCTCTTTGGAGTGCTACAAGCTCTTGGTGCATAAAGAAGATCTGTAAAGTTGCAAAGACTAAAGTCTCAAATTCAAAGAGATATTCTTTATAAAAGTTAAGAGTCAACCACATTTGGGCTAGCATAATGCCGCCCAAATGTGCACGCAAAGAAAGAAGGCGTCAAAGGAGGGGGCTTTGTTGAAAACGACGTGTTTGAGAGAGGCGGGGCATAGAGGACCTACAATAATGTACAGTATTTGAAAAATAATGTGTTTTTTGAACATTAAAGCATGTCAACATATTCTGTTACACCAAATACACAAAATATTGATCTTTAAAATAGCATCATATGACCCCTTTAATTACAATTTAGATTTTTGGTTTTTACAGTGATAACCCTGCTACACTGTTGCTATGCAGTTCAAAATGCCATGTGATATTCAAAAATAAAAATATAATTTAAACACAAATAGTTCAAGGAACTGGCATTGATACAGTTTAGTGTGGGTTATTGCCCTGCTTTAACTTGAACTGTTATTTTACATCAAATGAGTATATTTATAACTCAGCATGACTAATGGTTTAAGCGATTAATTTATGAAAAGATTAGCTATTAAGAATCTTCATCATAAACTGGCCTAATCTGCAAGTAGGCCAAAACCGGAATGTGTTTAAAGTTAAAGTGAGACATCGAACCGTCACACTGATCAAGAAATGAATGTCGTTAAAGCTTTATTTTCCCTCGAATCAACAATAGAATGTCGGATGAGCAAACGTCTGAGGTGACGTACATGAGTCTATACATACACGGCACGACTTTAATCTTGAATCAAATTCCATTTTCACTTCCCACTCAGCTTCAATCAAAGCTTCATACTCACTCATGTCAGTTGTCATTTGTTGGTAATAACTTCTGCAGTCATGCTGCAAATGAAAAGGTATTGTGATGTTATTAAAAAGAATAAAAACAAGATTTTGAACTAACACATTCCTCTACTAAATCAAGAGTCTTTTTTCTCAATCAAAAGATGATTGAAATGTTCACAAGTGCCTCTTGCACATGTTTGGGTTGTGGGCCTAATTAGACATATTGAATGATTCTTGATTTACACGCAAGGCTTCCTGACAATCTAAACCCCAAAACAGCCCAACATGCCTATCTACAGGGTAAAAGATGCATTTTAATGTTTCGGCTCTGAATTAACACATCAGGTCAATGGGGAGTTGGACTATGAGAGAAATATCTCAGCAGGCTGAAACAAAACACCTAATATAATCTTGCTGCTGTCATTCGCTGCATGATTGTATCATGATTCAATAGAAAGTAATTGACATTAGCAGCACGTTTTGGATACTTGTGTTTTTGACAGTGACTGTATTTACAGCAGAACATCTAGCTGCAGCACAACTAAACTTTAGCACCTAAATAACCCTTAATTACTTCTCTAATAGGGATAGCTGTCAGGGAATCAGCCAGCTAAATGCTTTGCTGTCATGTCACATAGTAATTCTGCTCATCAGTGTAAAAACAACTGGAAACTGTTTATTATCTATGCATTTGTCCATGTTGAACATGTTTGCATAGAGTGTGTTCTCCACTACATATAATGACATTCACTGTGGTTCACCCCTGCAATTAATTTAGCCCAAACTTTATAGACTTCATTCAAACTTTTGTATCTAATTTCAACTTTAAAGGGATAGTTTTCCCCAAAAATTTTAGTTCTGTCATTATTTACTCACCCTGAAGTTGTTCCAAACCTGTATGAGTTTCGCTCTTCTGCTGAACACAAAAGAAGATATTTTGAAGATAGTTGGTATCCAAACAGTTGCTGGTAGACACTGACTTCTGTAGTATGGAAAAAAAATACTATGAAAGTCAATGGCTAACAACTGTTTGGTTACCAAGATTTTTCAAATATCTTTTGTGTTCAACAGAACAAAGAAACTCATACAGGTTTGGAGCCATTTTGGAACAAGGGTAAGTAAATGATGATAGAATTTTCTTTTTTTTTTTAGGTGAACTATACCTTTAAGTGTTTGTTTGCTTTAAGAAAACTAAAAATGAAAGTTTGAAAATGTCCCTTTGACTTAAATAACAGAACGTTAAAAATGTAATCAACATGAGTGCTGAATAATTGTAGTCCCATGTAGAGCCTATCATTTTTCTTCTCAGTATGCCCAATCTGTCTACTCAATCAAAATAATGTAAATGGGTTAATTAAAATAGTATTCTGAGCAAAATTCAGTTAATGCTTTTTATACAATGTGCAATATGTTCTGCACACTGCAGTCGTTCCTTATAAGACCACTTGGCATTATAAAGACATCATTAAATAGTTTTTGGATTAAGAAAGGTTTTGTAGTTTAATGAACCATGATGTATGAAATAATACTCAGAAAAATCATTTTTTTAAATAAATAAATGGATAAATAAAAATGTGACACATCAGGCTCTTATATGGCCCATATAGTATGATATAGTGAAAACATGGATCACATACTTAAGGATAATTTTTTTTTAAAATAAATGCCTCAATTTTATTCAGAAGCTGAAGGAACTGAGCAAAAAATATGTTATTTGGTGCAGCTGCTGATATTTATATGGCCAAAAAGTAAGATGAAATTATGATGCAATGTAAATCAAAGAGATCTTTATAAAACAGACTACTCTGTTCCTCAAAAGCCTGATGCTGAGCCTCATACTTTAAAGGCAGAGTAAGTGATTTCTGGTAGCCAATGTTGATATTTGAAATCACCAAAACAAACACGCCCCTACCCCAAAAGGGTCTTGCCCCTATTTTGATAGCTCCGCCCCACACATACGTACGCAACCCAGGCAACGATTAGTTCTGTGAAACAAAGCAAAACCAATGTTACACCGTGTCTACGGACGTGAGCGGCGCGGCGCAACAAATCCCGACAGAAAACTGCTGCCGGGTTCTATTTATGACGTGCTGACACACATTTCAAATGGTTTTCAACGGTCGTTTGATCGCGTCCAGTGTAGGCAGACTTTAGCTGTTGTAGACACGGTGTTACTCACCTATTGAGAAGAAACAAAGCAACCTCGGCGTCCGATCGCAGGCCTCCGCTCCTTGAGTTCTCTCCAGCGCTGGAAAGCTGATCCGATATTTACACGGGTCCTACTTCTTGCCTTATCGTTCCGCAGACGTTTTCCTCTTTTGTTTTTTATCCGCCATCTCTATCTTTCTGTCGCTCGGCTCGGCTAATGTCCGTCCCATGCACTGAACGCGCTCTCCTCCACATCACGAGTAGACACGCCCCTTATTGCTGATTGGCTACAAGTTTGTTTTGCTATTCGGCCCGAATCAGTTTTCTAAAGCGTTTTTGAAAAATCACTTACTCTGCCTTTAACATAACGTTTCTAAAAAAATATTTATGGCAAGTAAACCTAAGTTACTTCAGTAAGAGTTTGTTTTGAAATATTACTAACAATTATGTCTACTTTATAAAAATCATTCTTTTTTTTTTTTTATTTAAGTTTTGATCTTGATCATTTTAAGGCCTTTCCTATATAGAGTTAAGTTATACTCAAAACTATTTAAGTTTTTACGGCATCTACTGTGTGACCATCACCTTTCGTCACTGTAAAGCTACATTTTGTTGTGACTTCTACAACGCAACACATGATTCCAAATAACTCAAGAGAAATATTCCATTACTCAAATATTCAAAATAAAACAAGTAGGTTTATTAGCGCCATTCCCCTACGTGTCCTCCAAAAGCATGGCTGGGCTGTTCAAAAACGGGCCACCTGTAACGATGTGACAATTAAGGCCATTCAACAGGGCGGTATCACGTGACTGATCTTGATTTGCCACAGGTGTTCATCTTTCCTGGAGCGTCGGCCATGTAGATTCTGTTTGCATACAGTTGACCGTTGTCAAAACTACTTGTAACGTTTGAAAAATAAGGATTTTTCAAATAGCCATGGGTCACTGATGGAAATGCGCCATGATGTCCGGCATAAACAACCTTTCCGTTCCGTCAACAGATGTGGACTTGAATGTCACGGATCTACAGAGGACACTGGAGGCTCACCGCACCATTAAAATCGGGATTATATCGGTTTTGGGAGTGATGATAACGTTGGGAAACATTGCTGTGGTGATGGTCATAGCTTCAGCGGTATCGGGGTGGTCGAGAAACTCCCGGTACTTTCTTTTATCGTTAACGGGAGCGGACTCGGCGTTTGGGCTGCTTATCATGCCGCTCAATTTGTGCGTGAGTTTCATGAAAGAATATAGCGGGGGCCCGGACCCCTTCTGTCACGTCGTGGCATTTTTCAACGCGACTATTTATTCCACCTGCATGTACACCCTTGCAACCATAAGCCTGGAACGATACATCGCAGTGTTTTACCCTCTGAAGTACTCCACCGTGCTGACCAGGAGAAGAGCGCTGCTTCTGATCGCGTTCGCGTGGGTTTTCCCTCCCGTTCTCCTCGTTCCCATCTCGTTCCCGGAGGGCATCATTGAAGTGCAGTTCTCCAGAGCCTCGCTCGTGTGCAACCCGCTGTACTCCAGCAATGTGTCTTACTCTCTGTCTCTGACGTGCTTCATCTTCTTCCCGTGCTCGGCCATCATGACCTTCTGTAACCTCAGACTGTGGATAGCCGCGAAGAGACAGAGGTTGAAGCTGAGAAGGCACAGCTGGGGTGGAGGATACAGGCCTAAAGTCGCCTTGCGCGTTTTAGTGCCAGTCATGACCGTTTACTACACCTGCTGGACGCCCTGCATGGTCATCATGCTGTACAATGGTGAGATCATGATTAATAGCCTGTCATTTATATTCATCCTGGTGTTGTTCTAAACCCATTTGCTGAAACATTTAAATATAAATATAGTTTCGAAAATGCACTCAAACTTTTTTTTTTTTTAAGAATTCTCTTCTGCTCACTGAGCCTGCATTTATTTGATCCAAAATACAGCAAAAGCAGTAATATTGTGAAATATTTTTACTATTTAAAATAACTGCTTTCTATTTGAATAGATATTAAAATGTAATTTATTCCTGTGATTTCAAAGCTGAATTTGTAGCATCATTACTCCAGTCTTCGGTGTCACATGATCCTTCAGAAGTCATTCTAATATGCTGATTTGCTGTGTAAGAAACATTTGTTATTTTATTATTCTTATTATCAATATTTAAAACAGTTGAGTAAATTTTTTCAGGATTCTTTGATGAATAGAAAGATCCAAAGATCAGCATTTATCCCAAATAAAAAGTAGCATTATACACTATACCATTTAAAAGATTGGAGTCAGTGTAATTTTATTATTTTTGAGGAAGTAAATGATAGCAATTGATACTTTTATTTAGCAAGGATGCTTTAAATTGATCAAAAGTGATGATTTAGACATTTATAATATTACAAAAGATTTCTATTTCAGATATATGCTGTTTTTCTGAACTTTCTATTCGTAAAAGAAACCTGGAAAAATGATTCTCCGCTGTTTTCAACAATTAATAATAATAATAATAAATGTTTTTTGAGCAGCAAATCAGAATACTAGAATGATTTAGGAAGGATTATGTGACACTGAAGGCTGGAGTAATGATGTTAAAATGATGCTATTTCAGCTTTGAAATCACAGAACTAAATTATTTTTTTAAATGTTCAAATAGAAAAAGTAAAAATATTTCAAAATTGTACTGTTTTTGCTGCACTTTGGATCAAATAAATGCAGGCTTGGCGAGCAGAAGAGACTTCTTAAAAAAAAAAAAAATAAATAAATAAAAAAAAAAATTAAAAATCTTACCGTTCAAAAACTGACTGGTAGTGTATATATTTTTAAGAAGTCAAGAAATTTCTACATTTAGCTATTTCTTGCTCCTGAAATACATTTAAAATGTATTTTGGTATATGAAGGTTGAAAATGAATATTTTCAATTTAAAAAATATATTAAGCAAAACATATGTGAAATAAATTGTGGACCGTTTATGGAAAATGCAGTGTTGAGGAGCTTGAAAAATAAATAAATGTGCAAATAAATAAATGATTGCCATTATTTTAAACTTTTGACAGCCCTAGTATTTTGCATTGGTGTATTTGGTATTGTGGTATCTAGTTGCTCTGGTAATACTTTAGGTCCCAAACTTTACAGCTTAACTAAAAAGGACTGGAGGAATATATTTTTATTAATCCTTTTATTTGGTTAATACAAATGCAACTGTTCATAATAGTTAATGTTAGCTGAGGTCCATTTAAATATTAATACAGTAGGTACCGATCCATTTTAATAACATATTAGTATAAAATTAAAAGTATTCTTCATTGTTAGTTCATAATAACTA
Source organism: Sinocyclocheilus rhinocerous (assembly GCF_001515625.1). Lineage (NCBI taxonomy): Eukaryota > Metazoa > Chordata > Actinopteri > Cypriniformes > Cyprinidae > Sinocyclocheilus > Sinocyclocheilus rhinocerous. The sequence goes on along the minus strand of NW_015628720.1, from coordinate 1,236,093 downwards.
ATGTTAACATGTGCAACCTTATTGTAAAGTGTTACCATTGCTTTTTTCATGTGCAATTTCACTGAAAAGCATAGCTTTCACAAGTGCATGTCTATACATCTACATGTATGGCAGCAGTCTGTGGTTATGGCACCTAGGCCTATATGGCTGGAGAGAGGGAAATATAATATGTTGTTAACTTTCTTACAACCAATAAGGGAAGGACTCCGAGTGCAGTGACCTCAGATAGCTTACTGCAACTGCTGTTTTCAGCAAACATGAAGAGATAATCACAGCGGTTTAGGGGAGCTGAAATGAAAGACAAGACAAGGAGACTGAAGTCCTCCTACATAGCATTTAAATTGCCCACTTTTATGGCACTTGTTTGTCCTTTTTGGAGCTTGACAGTCCTTGTTTACTGTCTACTTTGGTTGTGTGGAAAAGAGCAGCTTGAGCATTTTGCTAAATAACTGCAGGAGTGTAAAACAAATACTCAGTAATTAGTGACATACTGTATGCAGAGATAATTTTACTGTTAAAACGAATGTAGCCAAAAACATACTCAAGTAAAAAAACGTGCAGGGTTGTTTCGGCTGGGAAGCATGCAATCTGTGATCGCGTGCATTTGTTGAAGCTCGCAAAAGCGTGCAATCTGTGATCGCGTGCATTTGTTGAAGCTCGCAAAAGCGTGCAATCGCTTTCTTATGCGTGCTGCTTTTTTTTAGGTTTCACTTTCAACACATACAATGTATGTTTCAAAGATTCGGGATAGAAGGAAGCATCAGTTACTGTAGAAGATTTGTCGCCTTGTGCCACTTCCCGTGTGGTCACCGCATAAACTGATTATAATGGGTTCTCTTGGTGTAGACACGGCTTTAGATACAGATTTAGGCTGGAAATATCCAGAATTAGATCAAACAAAAGGTGTCCATGGGAACGGAGCTAGTGAAACACACACGCCATGCATTGTAGCCTAAAACATGTTTAATATTTGCGACTGACACCAACGATTGTATAATTTTGTCAAATAGGCCTATTTTTTCTTGATTACAAGAAAAAAACTATATTGTTCTTGTTGTGATTTATTTCTTGTTTTTCATTTAATTCATAAGTTAACACTGCAAATTAAATAGTTTCCTTTTTTTCTGCAGTCGAAGAAAGTATAGCCTAAATTATGTCAGTGATTTCTCTCATTTAAAACCTTCCATATTAAATTGGACTGAAGTATTTAAAAATACTTCATTTCCTGATGCAGCCATCATCCTGGAACCTGTTACCTGAGATGGTCAAACGTTAAAATTCAGCAGCTGATTTTACAGTTTATTAACATTTGAATAATATTTATGGACAGATCATCTGCCATGTTCATACACATGACGGCTGTTGACTAGAGTTTTTGTTTGTTTGTTTTGTGAAATGTTGTAGTTTGAATGCCTTTTTAATAGAAATTTAACACCACCATAGTAAAAAAAAAAATTATAATAATGCATAATAATTTACCCAAAATAGCACTGAAATAACAGAAGTAACACAAAAGAAGATATTTTGAAGAATGTTGACTTTCTTCAAAATATCATCTTTTTTTTTTTTTTTTCTTGGCAGAAGTCACACAGACTAGAATTCACTGTAAGCTTGAGATATAATAATTTGATTACAAATTAATATAATATATTTATAATATTATATATAATATATTATATTTATTATATAAATAAATAATTTGAAAAAATGAAACGCATGCATGGATGAATTGTTCTCAATAAAATCAGTAAGACGCATTTATAAAATAGGTTGAATTTCCATTTAATGCCGACTTTAAGTGTAGTAACTAGTAATGAATTACAGTTACACCCCTGTAGGTTTGAAATGACTTGCGATTGAGTAAATAATGAAATTGTCCACTTTAACCCTAAAGTTAGTTATTTCATACATGGGCTGTCTGGATTAGATGCTGCTTTGTAAATGTCTTTTATTTAGTACCTATTACCATGATGCTAATATATTGAAGAAAGAATAAGTCCTAAAGCAGCTTTTCCTTGTTCACAGCGATTTCCGGCAGTGGTGTCCCCGAATGGATCGAGTTTATTGCTGTGTGGTTACCGACCTCCAATGGCTTCCTCAATTGTATCTTCTACTTCTGGATCAACCATAGCTTTAGAAGGAAATTCCATTTGGTTCTTCAGAGACTATGTCTAGGACTTTGTCCAGGTTCTGACAGTGATTCAAGCTGCGTCAACTCGGTGGAATCCTCTGTGGTTCCCGGATGGAACGGTAACAGCTCGCTCCATGAGCGCTTTTCTAGCGTGTCGTCCACCTGCGCTCTGCTGACGCTCATGCCACCTCAGACCAGCGTGCGTCAACCAGAGCCGGCTTGAGAATCCTTTTAGTCTTGTGATCTGATGAAGTTTTAAAGCTCTGGTGAAGTTGAGTCATCATGAGTGCTACTGACATGTCATTAACCTGCTCGGACGGAGGTTATTCCACTAAATGTCTTTTTAATCGCAAGTTAGCATTCAGAAACACTCCTATTGCCTTCATGCTCTTTTAGTTCAATGGCTATTTGTGCCTTTTTGCTTCTTGATGGCATCTTCTCATATTCACTCAGACCTGGTTTCTTGGCCTAATTGAAGTCTGAAATGGTTTTGCGTTGTTGATTGCCATTTCAGGTTAAACACACAAGAGCCTTTGAAGCCTTTGCACACATTTCCTTATCTATTCATAAACCCAATATCAAGCAGCTGCGGAAGTTTAACCTTTAAATCTCAGCTATGCAGTTTATGCAGAAGGGGAATTAATTAGCCAGGTACGTAATGTGAAGGTCAGATCAAATATGCCTTTTGTCTTTAACCTATTGTTTCATGACATTTCCATTGAGTCTCTAAAGCAAACATTAATTTTTATGTTCAGCTAAGTAGGCTTTTTGGTCACCGTCAGATGTAGAGGAACATTGTATCAAATTGTAAATAAAGCATATGGGAGGGCTACGACGGACTGGAGCAGATGTTGAATTGAAGTTGTCGCGCTCCGAGGGTGAAGCTTTGTGCATCTTTTTGGCTGTGTTGTAATAGCATAACTGTAAATCTGAAATTTTAAGCTTTAAGTTTTAGTTTAAGCACTTGTTACAGAATAATACATTTCAGTTGGGTGAAAAAACATGTCCAGTGGTGGAGGGTGCATATAAAGCAAGCACATAAAGAGCTGTTAATGACCTGGGAGTGTTATACAGCCGTACATTATGATTGATTACCAAACGTTTTTGATGTGTAAATAATTTAATTTTTATATATGGTTTATAAAAGTGTTTGTATGAAATGTTAAAACTTCAATTTGTTGTAAAAAAAATAAAGCGTCAAAGCCTATTTACTATTTAAAGCATCACTGTTTGTTTGATTCAGGACTTGCTGAAGTCATAAATCATGTTTTTAATTGGCTGGTAGCGGAGTGCTTGAGCTGTGTGAGATGGTAAGATGTTGTTGAGCTGTGGTAGCCGAGTAAATATACCTGTTCCTGTGTGAAAGCCTACACATGAGCAGTCAGACATGTAGCTTGACTTGAGGAGTGAGGTTCTCTTTGACGGAGCAGGACTCCATTCTGCTCTGCTCGCATATGCTTCTCGAAGATGACATTTATAGTGGTTCATTTTGACAATAAACCTCGATGGCGTTATACAGTATGTAAGGGATGCGCCCAAGTTTGCAGAAGATGTTCCTGCATCCCAAATAAAGAAACTATATGCTGCATTTTTGTAGGCAATTTACTTTATATCTTAGGGGGCACTGGTTTTTATGAGAGAGCTGGAGCTCATGCTGGGCAAATATGTAATAAATATAGCTTTCTGGAGTTTGTACACTGTAACCGATTTTTGTAATTTGAACAGTATTTTACTGTATGTAAAGTAAGATACTGTAAAATGTGTATACAGTATTTTACTGTAAACAGCAAAGGATTATGGGAAAAAATACGGTCACTACTGCATTTCCTCACTACTGTAAATCAATTTACAGTAGTGAACTTGCCCACGAAAAACTGACCAATGGCAAGGGAGTTCTTTTTTGAAAATGACTGCAAAGCAATATATTTGCCCGTTTTCTACACTGTGCTTCATATTGGGGGTTTTGATTCTAGGGGTGGGTTAGCATGCTCTGTTTCAGGGGTTTTCAAACAGGTCAGGGACTAGAGGTTTTTGCAAAATGTTAAATATTTTTAGGGCCTTTAAAATGTGTTAATCGGTTAATTGATTTTTTTTTTTTAAAAACCTTTAGAAGGGATAGTTCACCCAAAATTAACATTTTTCATTTGCTCAACCTCCACTTGTTCCAAACCTGTATGAAGTTCTATTTTTCTTTTGAGCACAAAAGAAGATATTTCGGTAAATAAACCGTTGAGGGTAGCCATTGACTTCCATAGTATCGAAAAAACAATATGGACGTCAATGGTTACCAAGGACTGTTTGGTTGCAACATTCTTCAAAATATATTTTATGTTCAACCGAAGAAAGAAACTCATACAGGTTTGGAACAAGTGGGGGGTGAGCAAATGATCACAATTTTCATTTTTGGGTGAACTATCCTTTTAATGAATTTGCTATAACTGTTTATTTTTTCATTCTAAATATGGAAATTAATTTTTATTGACAGCCATGTTTTACGGTGTTTTATTTTTATGAATTATGTATTTTTATTAGGTTGTATCTAGAGTTTATCACCATATTAGACTGCTAACTAGAATGGGTAGAAGAAGAATAATACAATAAGTATTTTCCAGGTAACATTTTAATTTGCTTGGGCTTCAGTACATTGACAATAACGGTTTAATTTTGCAAGCAACTTCATTTTATAAAATCAAAATTTTTCTCAGATTATGAATGGACATTTATGC
>NW_015628720.1:1229361-1231226 GCF_001515625.1 Sinocyclocheilus rhinocerous | reverse complement strand
GGGGGGGGGGGGGGGGGGGGGAGATGATATTTAAGGGTCCTTGGCATCATCATTTTGAAACTCCCTTGTCTATTTCTCACATATTCGACCATATAAGTTCCATCTCACCTCCAAAAAAAATAGCATACATACCCCCAAGGGCTATGGTAAACAGCCCGCATTGAGGCTGCAGCATATACAATAAACTTTCTTATCTGGGATATGGGAACATCAGCTGTGAACCTCAGTGCTGCCTCAGCAACTTCTGTAGTGCTGCAGAAGATCTGATCAATTCAACTCTTTTCTTACCTTCTGTAATGGAGAAAAATGATGAGGATAGAGTCTCACCTAAATCCGATTATGGTGGTCATATTAAATCAAGTTCCAACATCCTTGAAGATTAAAATAGCTTTAGTAAGCTTGTTTAAGAGAATAATCTGCATAGGTCAATAAAGACTGTTTTGCACCTTTGCTCTTCTGATCTGTTCAGTTGCATGAAAAACTTGTTGAGTTTAACACAAGACCACTGCATGAGGCTGATTAAACCAGCTTCTTAACAGCAAATCCAGTGACAGTATTGCACAAGTATAGGAAGCTACAGTGACACCTTGGGGGGTTGTTGAACTGCTGCTAATGCGAAACTGATTTTTAAAGCCTCCTCGTGTGGTTCAGCTGCTAGCAGTGACTTTGTAGCTGTTGGTTGTTATGGAGATGCAATTAGGATTAGTGTAGGAGACCATATTAGATCACGTGGAAGCCCTTATGCCATTTGGAGGGACTGCAGAGCACCAAACAGACACTAAAAGACTGTCACCTCCTAATCAGCAAGAACAATGAAGGAGATACTTGCTTATATATATATATATATATATATATATATATACACACACACAGTCAAACCAAAAATTATTCAGACACCATATATAATTTTTGATATTTTTTTTACTAGTGGGTGCAGGGCACTATAGTTCATTTATGTAAGCAAGGATAGCAAAAAAAAAGTGTGTGTGTGTTCAAAATAAGGTCATGAACTTAGATATAGTTCACCCAGAAATGTAAATTGTGTCATCATTTACTCACCCTTATGGCTTGCTTTCGTATATGGAACATAAAAGATGGAACGACATGAGAGTGAATTTTCATTTTTTGGCTATTATTCAACCCAGGCTCATTGGAAAAATGTGCCTTTGACACCATTTCTGCAAAATGATTGCTTCTTGCACATCATGTTCAGTTTTATGCGAAACCGATGAACGTAAATCTGGCAAAGTTTTATTACATTGGTTGTTGTATGTATCACCTCAGTTTGGAAATTAAATGGTTGTTGAGGGGTGCTGTAAGGTGAATGCTCTACTGTGTTTTAAAGCAACATACCACCTATACTCTAAAAAATGCTGGGTCAAATACAACCCAGCACTGGGTAAAATATGGACAAACCCAGAAAATTGGGTTGTTTTTGACCCAGCGGTTGGGTTACTGCCCAGAAGGTTGGGTTAAACATTTAACCCAACTGTTGGTTGAAAACAACCCAATCGCTGGGTTTGTCCATATTTAACCCAGCATTTTTTAGAGTGTACCCTAAAACTAACTGATAATATTAACAAAAGCAAACTTGAGATAAAAATGCATTTGCCAACGGAACCATGTCAATTTAGCTTAATTCTAAGTTTTTGAGCTTTTGTGCTTCACAGGACTCATACCTAAGTGCTCCACAGTACAAGTGCAATGCTGTACCGGGTGAGCCACTATGTCAGAAAAGCTGTACATATGGAGCTGGTTATGTGACACAAGCATCAAAATGTATTTGTTTACAAATCTTGCTCTATGGTAAAAGTGTTTTTGAGGTCATAACATAGTGTTATGCTAAGAATTGAGTGAAAGTAAAT
>NW_015628720.1:1223478-1229345 GCF_001515625.1 Sinocyclocheilus rhinocerous | reverse complement strand
GCGGGGTTGTCCCCTATTTTACCCAGCACTGGGTTGTATTTAACCCAGCATTTTTTAGAGTGTGCCTTTGTAATCATAATTTGTGTGAAAAGAATAAAAGTTGTTGGTGTTTTACTGCCACTGGTGATCATTTCAGCCGGAAACTGCGGGGAATTGTAGGCCTATGTATAGTTATGTTTTTGGAGTTTTACAAAAATGTAGGTAGAGTCACAGAACAGTCAAATAGCACTTCATAACATTATGGCTGTGAAAGCTCATCAAAATTCAGGATTATCTGAGATTTAGCCGTGTGTAGTGACATCTGATAGCTTCATCTGTGCCAGCTGGACCTGCCAAAGCAGGATTCTAATTATACTGATTGTAATGATAGCAATTCAGAGCCTTTTTTTACATTCTCATCATTACACTTCTCTTTCAAACATGGCCATTGCTAGACCATATTTAGGGGGCTTCAGCTGTGGCCTATGTCTTTTATCTCAGCTCTCCTAAAGATTCACGATTCTATGAATATTATTTCTTATTACCCAATACAGTGGTTGCATGCTTTTAGGGTATTTCACAATAAATACTCCCCTTTCCAGCCGCTGATTAGCTTTCAAAAATGTTTGTTATTTTTCTCTCTTTTTGATGGCAGAGGCAAAATATTTGCCTAAAGCAGCAAGTCTGCTTTTTTTCTGTTCTTTTTTTCTGTTGCTTGCTCTCCAGTCTATAGTGAGATCACAAAAAGTGAAACCAAATGCATCCTTTTTTACCAATATGTGCCTTTCTCACAACCACTTGAAGTTTTAATAGATTTGATCTAACAAAAAAGAAAAAAAGAATAATAATTATAAAATATTGCACTTAAAGCACCAATATGTCATAACTGAGACTAAATATTAGAATCACCCCTACTTAAAAAGCTGTGCAAAACAACCAACATTTAAAGGTTGTATTTTAAGTTATTATATTTAATATTTAAGATTATATTTTAAGTTAAAATTGAATTAAATCTGTGTATGTTTATTGGCCGATACAATTCATACTGACACCTGGTGTGAAATGTTTTCAGTTATTTGTAGCATTGTGCTTTTGACAAAGAGACGTTCATAATTTATTCCATGAGAGAATGTGTCTAATAACAGGAAGGTTATTGAGAAAAAGTCAGAAAATTCAGCTGGTCATGTGATCTTAACTTGGAAGTGACCTGCTCAAAGCAGAATAAATCAGCGTTTATTGTGCTACTGATATGACTGGAGCGTTCATTTCATGTGAGCGTACATCATTTTAAACATTTTTCAAAAGTGCCATTTCTTAATGAATGAATGGTAAAACTTTTTTAATAGGCACACATTACTGAGTGCTCCTTTAAAGGGTTCACCCAAAAATGAAAATTCTGTCATTGTTTACTTAACCTCAAATTGTTCCAAACATATTTTCTTTCTTCTGCAGAACAAAAAAGATATTTTGAAGAATGTTGGTAACCAAACAGTTTCTGATCCCCATTGACTTCCATAGTATTTTTTTCCATACTATGGAAGTCAATGGAGACCAGCAACATTCTTCAAAAATGTCTTCTTTTATGTTCAACAAAAGAAAGCATTTCAAACTACGTCTTTAAAGACTGAAACGATTTTAGGCTCTTAGCAACACCATTTACTGTTTTAACTTTTGTCACCTTCTATAACTCACCGAGAATTTCACAAGGTTTTTTATTCTTGTATCTCCATCATTCAGCTATTCAGGTCCGTCAGATTCAATAGCACTATTCCATCACAGCAGAACGAACAAAACCTTGATAGTCTAGAAAACATAGATGCATCTAACCACATGCAGCTCGCTGCTGCAAAAGATGTTTTAAGCTCTAGTATATTAAAGACTGTGGGTGGATTTAATTATCAATGCTGTCACGCCTCTGCAGTGAGCTTTGACCTTGGGTGTTTTTGTCAGGCCTGTGTTCATATGATGTTCTCTGACCCGTCAGGCTGTGTAGACGATGATCCGTTGCTGTGGTGACATATCGAGTCTCCTGAAGTGTCATGCCACATTTCAGGATGAGATTTCCCAGTTTGTACAGCGTTCGATAAAACCTGTAAACCTCTCGCATCTTATCTTTGCACACTCTGCTGCCATTGACTTCAAGGCACAGATGGCGGTATAAAGAGAGAGGATAAAGCAGGAAAGACCGGATCCGATGGACATGACGCAGGGTGTGCAATGTCTTATTGTCTAATTCGGATAAAGAAACATGGGTTTTTAATATGAGATAGCACACTAATAAACATGAAACTGCATCTGGCTGCATCATAACAGAATGGATTTTTATGCATGAGCGTCTTGCTAAAATTCATAGAGGCATTGAATTGTGATTCGTCCTCAGAATTATCATAATGCATCACTCCATATGGCACAGTGGGGACAGAAAGTGAAAATCCCCATCTAATTTCCTGTGTAAACATTCCCAGCTGTTTAGTGCCGCTAATCTGAGATCCCAATCGCTCATTTCCTTGCCTGGACGGAAATAAACTCATTGATGACCAGGTCCACCTTTCATCTGTGCTGTTGCTCTCTTGGCCAGTTTGTCTCCATCTTAGTTGTTTTTGTCTGCATGTAACATTATGCAAGTTATGCACGTACCATTAGGTTTCAATGTCAACTAGCGCTTGAGAGGACAGAGCCGTTACATGGTCCGCCGTCCTTCTGCCAGGGAAAAGCATGCAAATATTTACTGGATTGAAGGGAAATCTGTTGTGTGTTGTGGGAAATGATGCAGTGACATAACACACACAGAGGCAGATGCATTAGTGCTCACAATGTGTGTTTAGACTAATAAAAACAATGACGTTTAGAGAGCTGATTCAAACTTAGAGGTGAAAAATGGGGTCCAAATGTCTCAAACCACATTAAAAATAAGCAGAAACTAAAAAAAACTAAAAATAATAAATCTTGACGTTATAACAATAGGTCTGTGGTTCTCAATCAAGAAGCTGGGAGGGGGCCTCAGCACATTTCCAAGAGGGCCGAAAAAAATGAAATAATACAAAACAAGATTTAAAATATGCTAAAATGGTTTCAAATCAAGATGCAAGCTGAAATCATATTTCTTATTATAATTTATTCCTTTCAAAACTCCCAGTTTTATTTATCTTGAACAACCCGGATATACTACATGAGGGAATTGTATGTGTGTGATTTTTTTGACCGGGAAAAGTCATGGAATTGAATGCATATCGTCAGCCCATAAAATATTTTGGAAAAAAATATTTATTTATAATTTGTATTTATTTATAATATTTATAAATTTTTATTTTTTAGTAAGTCATTAAAAAAAGTTAGAAAAGCCATGTAAATGTATTAGTCAAAAGTAATAAAAAGTGTACACAACAAAGAAAATTCAGTTATTGGAATTATTTTAATTATAATTATTTAATTAAAATATTGTCACTCCTAGTATAAACTGATCATGTTGACCTTGGAGTCAAAAAGGTTGAGAACCATTGCAATGCAAAGTAAATGTGTGACATTGATGACTGATTGACGTTCTTGTTTCCATTGAAGCTCAAGATGCTCTTTGGATGATGCTCAAATCATGCTGGAGAACATGATCACCAGGTCTGACACCAGTTGGGGTGTTCTTGCAGCTCTGCTGTCATTAAAGCAAAATAGGGACAAACCAAACATGGTTTTCAGTTCAGGTTTTCTGATAAACTGTAATGAAAAAATGTATAATATTCAATGAATATTTCAGAGTAGGTAGATCTGTCATATACACGCTTGTCTGAGCAGACTGGGGGTGTGCATGTTTGTCCTCATGCCGAATGAACAATGCATAATGTAAAAATGCATAATTTATATATTTGTATTATATGTTATTGCGTATTGGATATTATTGTATAACTATTGTGGATCATTTCCCTAGCGCTACACACAGCCCTATCCAAATGCATTTGCTACCACCTTGTGGCCTGTAGATGTTAAACCAATGGATACAACACGAGAAGGCATCTATTGTACAAACCTCATTGAATCTGTTCTCAATTTATTACTCCAAATGTACAATTGGACAAGGCCTAAAGAAGTGCAGTGACAAGTCTTTTCATGCTACCAGCAAAAAATGCTGCATGACACATCCCGATCACCGCCAATCAGAGAATATTTGATATGTAATATGCATTTACAGTGAGCAAGAACTAGCCAATATGATTTAGAATCCATCCACACACATTCAAATCAACTAACAAAACTTCCTGTACTGAAAGAGCGTGTCAATTTATTGCATTGTGCTTGGTTAGGACATGATGCAATTCCCTTTGATAAGGTTTTACATCAGTCTTTGTTCAAGGTCCCAAGCATATAATTTGTTGTAAACAGGCACACACAATGAACTATTGTTCAAATATTGTATAAGGTGAGCAATGGTTGTTTGGCAAGACCACTTTACATACAGTATAGCTGAATGCAAAGTTTATTGGAAACACGTCAATTTTGAACGTATTTCGATTTTTGAACATTATATTTTTAACACAGATTTTAAGCAATTAATCAGCATCACAACAAGTCTTCCCCAAACCCTACACTTTTAAAAATAAAGGCTCTTCTCTTGCCTCTTGAAGGAACCATATGTGAATAAAGAACATTTAACAACAATGAAACCTTTCCATTTTACCAAATGTTCTTTGGGGGGTTGGAAATATATATATATAAACATTTATATATATATATATAAACATTCACACTAAGAAAAAATCATTTTAACTACTCACTAAAAGGTTATTTAGAAAACTCAACGGTGCTTCTGTGGCACTTTATGGAAGAAAAAAAAATACTTTGGAACCTTTAGAGATGCGCTGTATATTTTTTAGAAAACCTGGACCATAATATGAATCATAAAATCATACATAGACCAACATGAGGGGAAACCATTTTTATTCTATGAAGTGGCACTTTAGAGTGAAACATTAATATACAGATGTGGACAGTAAAGAAGTGCATTTACTTGATTACTGTACTTAAGTACGCTTTTGGAGTATCTGTACTTTACTTGAGTATTATGTACTTTACTTTAGTATTATTTTTCTGGAAACTTAATAGGGATCCCCATGGACTGAGAAAAGTGATCTAAATAAAAGATGGTGGGAGAAGAAATAAACAAGAGGGGCAGGTTGACATCAGCTGCAAATCAATACTACAAGTCACTGAAGTACACTGAAGATGAATGAAAACAGTACTGTCTCTTGGAACAAGATGCATAGATGAATCATTCACAATAACAATAGCAACCCAAAACTTCACTCTTGCACATTTGAGTGATATATCAAATCCATATACTGAAGCCAGACAAGTGTTCACACTGTGAAGAGTCATTGCTCCCTTATCTCTCTGTGAGGGAGAAGGAAACGAAACACAAAAGAATGCACACTGGAGAAAAGCCATTCACTGCCCTGTTCAAAAACAAATCAACTGAAAGGAAGTCACAATGTGCCAATGCTGACAGTTTGGAGGGAGGAAATAAATAAGTGAAGGAGTTACTTGTGGTGCATGTGACAGTTACCAAAACAAACCTACACTGTTTTAGTTCATGTAAATAGTGTGAAACTCGATCTGATAAAAGCATAACCCTGCAGTAGTGAAAACAGAGCAAAATAGTGTCCACATCAAAACTGTGATAACAGAAGGCGAGGGTCCGGGCTGTGATGGTTGGTAACTTGTGTAGCTAGATATTTCAGGTTGGTCGAGTCTCATTCTAACTGCCTCAGTTCCTAAGGGCCAGAAGTTTTTTTTCTCCAGTGTCGCAAGGAATCGGATCCTCCCTTGAATGTGGGTCTCCATAAACTAAGTACAAAAAAAAATATATATATATATATATATATATATATATATAAATATAT
>NW_015628720.1:1196014-1223010 GCF_001515625.1 Sinocyclocheilus rhinocerous | reverse complement strand
ATTGGCAGTAGCAGGAGCATGTACTTGCTTGCAGTAGCAGCAGCAGTAGAAAAAAACAACAACTACAGCAATAACCAACAGCAGCAGAAATTCAGCAGCAGCGTAGCAGATCTGTTCTGCCAAGACCAAATACATTAACATTGCCATATCCATCACCATGCTAAATCTTCCGAGAGTTGTCATGATTGAACTTACATTCACACAATCTTTAGTTACCATTTTTGCCCCGCCAACAAAAATGGTTCCAAACAAAGCCAAAGTGGACTCAACCTGTCATACACTGCATGTCCGAGCAGCACATTTCATTCCTGCAACAATCAGTGGAATGGATTTTAAATGAGTCATACACAAAAGAAAGGATAAATTGCATAGTCTACTATAGTACTCTTAACATTTTACCCATATGGTATAAATAGAGGTATGCCAGCCACTTAGAATTCAGTCACTTGTAACTCAAAACAGTATTGGAAACATTTTGGAGGGCTGAGGAAGTTACAAAACTCAAAGACTGAACATATAAAAGTTTGAGCAGTGCACTATTGTGACTCCAAGAACCATCCCACTTTTGCATAGTTCAACCTACTTTGGCACAATTTGTTTAAGTTTACTTTAATTAAATTAAAAGATAAAACATTATTTAACACAGTATATCAGCCATTTAGTTTATAAATATGAAGTGTGGCACCAAATCTTTAACAGTTTAAATAATTTAAATGAAACCTCAAAAAAATGAAAAAAATAAAATAAAATAAATCCTATGATTTTTACAAATTCAAACAACTGAAATAGAAAAAAATAAAATAAAATAAATAAATAAATAAATAAACAAAGCTGGGTTCTCAAAGACAGTCTCATATGATACTGATGTCCATGCTAGATTTTACATATTATCTCATTGTTTTCTCCCCTGTTATTAATACAACATCAGAATCGGCAGATTTCAGTTCGTAAAAATGGGAAAGTGCACAGGCTCAGTGTATACCTACATGGGCTTATTAATGAGCCATATTACAGACAAGACCAAATATGAGTCCTCTGTTTTCCCTAAACAGATATCAGTAGAGCACACATGGCACTCATCACTAGCTGATTAGATATGCAAATGAGGGAGAGTTGCTCTCTACCAAGCTTGGAATGACAAACTCTGCAAAAGTGATTAGTAAACTCATTCAGGAAAGGTTTTGTTTTGGTTTCAGGAAAGAGACAAATGAGAATAAACAGAGCAAATGAGTACCTCCTCTCAACACAACTGCAGTTTCTAAACACCCAATGCTTGCTTTTGGCATACTAAATTCAGAGCAACAACTAGAAAAAAAATAGCAGTGGTGTGAATTTATTTTGTCTGAGAATGCAAACCTGAAATCTTAAAAAATCTCTCTCTCTCTCTCTCTCTCTTTTAATAGACAGGAGTGTATAATAATTAGCCTATATCGAATCATTCAACTTCATACCCAAGTATTATTTTGGGGTATTAAAGCTAGGCTACTTGATTATGCCTATTATTGAGACTTGAATATTTGCACTCAATTACATTTTCAAGATAAAAATAAAATATTTTATTCAAAATTTTACATTACAAGTACAATTTTTTTTTACAGATCATTATGACTTTATGACATTTTTAACTGCAGCACAGATATACAAATATGTTTTAATCAAGGGTTTATATGGTTTTACACAATGGTTGTGTCCTAAAACCTTTCATAATCAGGATATTGGATATTAAGACATCTTTTTTTTCAAAGCTACTTAATAAAAGTTTACCTTAACTTTTTGTTCGTTTTTGGCTAGATTATTTGATTTTTGACATAGTAGACAATTTCTTTGTTTTTACGCCTCTAAATAGACACAACGCAATTTATGATAAATACATCAATCCAATCACAAAATAATGATAAATACATCAATCCAATCACAATATAATATACACACGCAAACAAAAAGGTATTTAGGACTTTTCAGTATTAAAGGGGTCATATGATGTTGCTAAAAATAACATTATTTTGTGTATTTGGTGTAATGAAATGTGTTTATGCGGTTTAAGGTTCAAAAAACACATTATTTTCCACATACTGTACATTATTGTTTCTCCTCTATGCTCCGCCTTTCTGAAACGCGTAGATAGTCTTTGCAACTTTACAGATCTTCTTTATGCACCAAGAGCTTGTAACACTCCAAAGAGAAAGGAAAAATTTTAATCGCATCATATGACCCCTTTAAGGACTTTTGGGGTTGTGTAATGTGAGACCAATGTGCGTGTAACATGCGTGTGACGTTTGGCGGTCTCGTGATTATCTGCTCTTGATTCTGATTGGCTGTTACTGGATCCGTCACTGGCCATGTGCAGAGCCGAGCGCCGATTGGCTGATTCGGTTCGAGGGAATGGATTGGGTAATTTCTCGTGACTGCTGGTGAATGGTGTGCCGGCTGGACAAGAACTGACCTGGACGGACAGGTTAGGTGTATTAAAAAACAGTTTCAAGCTAAAAGATTACGTAAGATTAGGTTTCCACTGAACTCCAGCGGAGAAGCGATAGAAACCGCGTGAATATGGGGGAAGAAACTGAGAGCCCAGTGAAAAGAGAGAACCAGGACGTGAAGGATGACAATACACGCACGCCGGAGGACAGCGGCGTCAAATATTACACGCGCGAGGAGGTTCAAATCCATAACATAAGCAAAGACACATGGCTCATAATCCATGATAAAGTTTACGATATCACACGTTTCATGGAGGAGGTAAGAGGGTTGGAGTTTCATGTCCTCCTCCGCATCACACCTGACACGACTGTTTAACCATACAGCACTAAATTCTGCATGGTTTTACTGTTTCTGTTGTTTATATATCTTACGGACGGGCTACTCTTGTTAATTTTTAGTTGGAATGTGTCTAGACTCGAAACACAAGCTGCTGACGGGATCATCAAAGTTTCTGTGGGCCGATTAGTGAGTTAGCATACTAGATTCACTGCAGTAAACAACAATCTGAAGGATGTGACTAGCTAACTCTCTACGGAAATATTATGTATCAAAACATGGGACACAGGCATTGGATCGTTGGGTATTAGCCACGTAACGTTAGCTTCTCTGCTAGCCTGATCATGTTGATCTGTCATGTTAAAACGAACGATTGCAGCTGCGTTTCCTCCACGTGGCGAATTTTTTTGTTGCCCTTCAAATCCTGACTCATGTTATTACGTTTTATACAGCCTATATTTATTTGTTTTCGTTTTTGAATGACGTAACTACGGTGTTGTTGCAGCACGCGTGTGTAACCTTATTTATATTGCTATATATAAAGCTTATTTATATTACATATTATCTGTATATATGTATTGACTTAAAATAAAAGCTTAATAATAATTCTAAAACTAAAATGGCTTGTGCAATGGATTAAGCGTATAATAATTATATAAATCATATCAAGTAATTATAATAAAATAATCATCTCTAAAAGCCAGATGATTTTATCTTTAAAATGTTTTACTATGTAGCGCCCTTTAATTTGGAGCAAGTGAAACTGGGGGAGTTAAATTTTGTCAGAGATGTGTTACTTTGCTCGAAGCTGATTGGTCAAATTTTGGTTTGAGATCTCTGAACCAAAACATAACCTGCCTCACCAAAATGTTCTTTTTGTAATTTAGAAAATGAAACACTTACACATTTATTTTGTAACTAAATATTCTGAAGACTTTTGGAAGCAGGTGTCTATGTTGGTTTTTGATATATTTTATAAAATAATTAAAATAGATGAATCTATGATCCTTTTTTTGAACTGTAATACTGGATCAGATGTAGTTGATAACACTTTAAAGGTGATAATTCTTCTTGGGAAGTTCCATGTACATACAGCAAAAATAATGTCTATTACTCCCTCTAAGTTTTTCTGTAAAGAACTTAAAATATTTTATGACTCATTGATTTCAATCACTAGGAACAAGAAATGTATAAAAACGTCTCTCATATTAAAAAATGTTATTTGTAAAATGTAATGTTTTAACCTCCATGATGTATATTTGTTATATGTATCCCCCATTTTTATTTGTGTTCTGTTTGACGTTAAGTATCTCTGTATGTTTGTTTCTGAAAGAGAAAAAAAAACAAAAAAACATAACCTGCCTGGGAGCAGGTTAGCCGTGGAGTGTAAGCTGCTATGGTAATGAACACCGCTAAGAGGCAAACCACTTCTATGGTTACTAAAACCCAGAAGAATTGGTACAAACTAAACTTACCTGGCTAGCCAGCTAAACCGGCTTCATGGTATAGGCCCCTGGTGAAAAACTACATTACCTATGATTCTGCAAACAAATCTCCACCAATCAAAGAACGGTGACAAGCAAATTGCACCTGAAGAACCACCCGCTTCTATGAAGCACTGTGAATGACACAAGAGATAAATATACGCTATGCGTATTTTGCAGCAAGCGTGAAATATAATTTTTTCTATATGTATAATAGACATCTTTACTATATCACTATATTTCGGCATCACTTTTAATTGTATTGTCATTCACAGTACTTCATGGGATTATAGTTTTTTCCTTCATTAAGCTGTTAAGGACGGACCCTATTTCCAAATATTTTTTTCTTCTAATCAAAGGTTGTAATGTTACAATTTACTTCTTATCTATTTGATTCATGGCTTGTAAGTTTTCAATGAAGATGTATTAAAATACCTATGGAAAAATTGAATAGAAAAAAAAAAATAATAATTCGGGAACCAAAGTGCGTTAATACGCTATAAGAACCGGTTCTTGGATCCTAACCCTTGCATTAACATGTTTTGTACAAAAGCCTTACACAGAAATCTTGATGTTAGTTCTCACCATTGTGTAACATAAATGAGGTTAGAGTTTGAATGTTGTGCAACATATGTCATCATGTCATCAGATGTATCATTGAAGAGTGCCGGTGTGACTCCAAAGGATATAAACCTTGTCTTCTTTTCTTTGACAGCATCCAGGAGGTGAAGAGGTTCTGCTGGAGCAAGCAGGCGCAGATGCAACAGAAAGCTTTGAGGATGTGGGTCATTCCACAGATGCCAGAGAGATGCTCCAGCAGTATTACATCGGCGAACTTCATATGGTAGTGTTTGCTGTTTTTCTTATAAGGTTATTAGTTTAAAGATTAGCCAAGAAAGTCTTAAGAAAATTTTCCTACTTGTACATGACATTTTTGTGATTTAGTCCTCAAATAAAAAAAAAACCTTGCTACGTGTACTGCATTAGGCTAACTGAGACTTATCATAGCACTTGCATATCATTGCTCTTTTATTGATTTTGATTGTTTCCATTGTCCTCATTTGTAAGTCGCTTTGGATAAAAGTGTCTGCTAAATGACTAAATGTAATCATCTAGTCTAGGACTGCAACTAACACTTATTTTGATAATTGATTGTGTCTTTGATTAATCTGATAAAAAAAAAAGGCCTAATTTTATTTTTGGTATTTTATTAAAAAAGTTATTTTACATCCTGCCCAGTGTTGTCCTCCAAACAGTGTGCAAATTGAAGTTTGTGATATTTAACATTTCGAGTTTGAGCCTTTATGCAAACTGGAAATACTAATATTAGGTTAAAGGGGTCATATGATGTTGCTAAAAAGAACATTATTTTGTGTATTTGGTGTAATGAAATGTGTTTATGCGGTTTAAAGTAAAAAAACACACATTATTTTCCACATACTGTACATTATTGTTTCTCCTCTATGCTCCGCCTTTCTGAAACGCGTCGATTTTTACAAAGCTCATCGTTCTGAAAAGCGAGGTGTGCTGTGATTGGCCAGCTATCCAGTGCGTTGTGATTGGCCGAATACCTCAAGCGTGAGACGGAAATGTTACGCCCCTCACATACTGTTGATGCCGTGTCCGGCCGGAGCGACGAGACAAAAACATTAAAACCCATTACAAACGAGGCATTTGTTGCATCCAGTGGGGACATAATTACTGATTATAATGACTTGTACTGTCTTTTTACTGTCTCTTTACTGTCGTTGCATTGCATTGCACCGCGTAAACATAAAACTCTGTCTGCATTTGTGATCAGAGAAATGACAAACAACAAGTGCATTCTACACTGCCCAAAACTCGCGTTTGAATCATCAGTGGCAAATCCTTTAAATGAAAACGTACTTACGTGAGTCAGAACTGCCAAATCATTCTAATATGCTGATTTATTATTAGAATTATCAACAGTTGTGCAGCCAAATATTTTTAAGTTACGCCTTCTTTCTTTGCGTGAACGTTTGGGCGGCGTTATGCAAATCTTCTCACATCGTGACGTAGACATGTGGGGTGTGTTAGAACGAGCCGTTTTAGGTAGGTGTGGCTGACTCTGAACATTTATAAAGAATATCTCTTTGGATTTGAGACTTTAGTCTTTGCAACTTTACAGATCTTCTTTATGCACCAAGAGCTTGTAACACTCCAAAGAGAAAGGAAAAATTGAAATCGCATCATATGACCCCTTTAAGTTATGTGCATAGGAAAACATGCCTCAAACATATTAAAAGCTTATGAGTATGTTGAAGCTTAATATGAAGCTTTCTCATGTTTATGATTACTTGGATCACGTGTTTTTCCTACAGTAGTCACTGTGCTTGTTTTTAGATGTGTATTGTTAATAGAAATGTGCTACTCTATGCAGTAAAAGATCGGAAACTGTGGATGTACAATCTTATTGATTATTTGTCCCTTATCTAGTCTGTGTCTTCAAGTATGTGGAAAGTCATGAACTTTAATAATACCTATTTTTGTGTTTCAGGATGATCGAGAGAAAGTGTCAAAAAAGGTAAAACAAACAACTGTCTCCTGACCTTTGCGACTGATGCATGAACATGTTGACTGTCATGTAAAAGCGATTGCAGTTTGTTAACATTTGCTCGCTTTATCACATTTCTGTTCTAGGAAGTTTACATTACAACTTCCGAAGACGCCAGGTAAGAGTTCAGACTATGTTCTGCATGAACTAGAGTACTCATGTTTGGTTTGTATGATTTTTAAACAACTGTTTGTCTTTTGCTCAGGTCATGGACCACCTGGTTGATTCCCACCGTAGCTGCTGTACTCGTGGGCGTCATGTACCGTTACTACATGTTGGAGCACAAATCCTCTTGAACTCCTGTAAACTTTGTCACCGATATATATTTCTCTTGTCTGGAGGCCTTGACTTGTTTGATTGAGTGAGTCAGCAAGATCACTCTCTAAGCTCCTGCTCATCCTCTCTTCTTTAGTTTCCTCTCAACTAACTATTTGGAAAAGCTCCAAAGCCCATTGGCTCTTTTTTTTCTGCCAAAATTTTCAGTTCTGTCTAACCTGCAGGACGTAACCTGCAGCATTATCTTGGTCACGCTTTCTGTCATCAGATTGTCACGCTTTTTTTTTTTTTTTTATGTACTTGGAAATGACTTCAACTCCTTTAAATTAATCTAGAGTGTAGTTGGAAAGATCAGGTCCTTCAGGTATGGTCCAGCTTTTGCTAATGGATTTTTAATTCGCTTATCAAATCACATGTCCACAGCCTTCGCATAGCTGCTTATTTATGGCTGTCAGTGAATTGCTTTGGGTTTATTACCTAAGGATTTTGATCAAATGATACAAGTGGAGTTGAAAGATACATCTCCAAGAGAAGAGAATCGCAAGAGTCATGCTATTAAAAAGAAATAGCTATTTTAAATGCAACATGTTTATAGGGATAGTTTGCCCGAAAATGAAAATACTGCCATTTACTCGCCCTCATGTCATTCCAAACCTGAATGACTTTCTTTCATCTGTGAAAAACAGTTACTTTTAAGAATGTTGGTAAGCATGACCAAGTTTTGGTCACCATTGACTTCCATTGTATGGAAAAAAAGAAAAAATTGTTCCACAGAAGAAAGTAAGTCAAACAGACATGAGGGTGAGTAAATGATGGCAGAATTTTCGTTTTCGGGTGAACTAGCTCTTTAAGGAAAACTCGGAAATATTGTCATTGTTTCAACTTTGTCACCGATATATATTTCTCTTGTCTGGAGGCCTTGACTTGTTTGATTGAGTGAGTCAGCAAGATCACTCTCTAAGCTCCTGCTCATCCTCTCTTCTTTAGTTTCCTCTCAACTAACTATTTGGAAAAGCTCCAAAGCCCATTGGCTCTTTTTTTTCTGCCAAAATTTTCAGTTCTGTCTAACCTGCAGGACGTAACCTGCAGCATTATCTTGGTCACGCTTTCTGTCATCAGATTGTCACGCTTTTTTTTTTTTTTTTATGTACTTGGAAATGACTTCAACTCCTTTAAATTAATCTAGAGTGTAGTTGGAAAGATCAGGTCCTTCAGGTATGGTCCAGCTTTTGCTAATGGATTTTTAATTCGCTTATCAAATCACATGTCCACAGCCTTCGCATAGCTGCTTATTTATGGCTGTCAGTGAATTGCTTTGGGTTTATTACCTAAGGATTTTGATCAAATGATACAAGTGGAGTTGAAAGATACATCTCCAAGAGAAGAGAATCGCAAGAGTCATGCTATTAAAAAGAAATAGCTATTTTAAATGCAACATGTTTATAGGGATAGTTTGCCCGAAAATGAAAATACTGCCATTTGCCCGCCCTCATGTCATTCCAAACCTGAATGACTTTCTTTCATCTGTGAAAAACAGTTACTTTTAAGAATGTTGGTAAGCATGACCAAGTTTTGGTCACCATTGACTTCCATTGTATGGAAAAAAAGTTCCACAGAAGAAAGTAAGTCAAACAGACATGAGGGTGAGTAAATGATGGCAGAATTTTCGTTTTCGGGTGAACTATCTCTTTAAGGAAAACTCGGAAATATTGTCATTGTTTCAAATGTTGTCATATCTCTTTTGCATGAATGTTGTCATTCAACATCAGACAACGTACGATTGCTGAAATGTAGCATAGAGTTACAGTCATACAGTGCTTTAATGTTATATATGTACGCTTTTTCTTACAATGAAGATTTCTATAGTGTGGTACCGTACCTGTATCTGCAAACTTGAAATCGACTCCATTATTCAGCCTTTTCGTAATAATGCATTTGAGAGATGTTTACATTTTTTTCTGAAAACATGTTGGTGAGAACATTCGTTTTGGGAAGTGTTTGATACTTGTACTGTTGTACAGCTTGTAGAGGAACTGTTCATAGATTCATTATGCATATGCTTCTCTAATGAATTGTTCTTAGCATTTCAAGCACTTGCATGTATATTCTAGCTCTACATATGCAAGTGTTGCCTTTAACTTGAAAAGTTTAAGTAAACCAAAATGTCTAGTTTTGTTCGCTTCTTTTGTGTACTTCTGTTGTTAAATCTTGCATTTCTTTTCCAAACATTATTGCATTTAAATCGGGTAGTTTAATCGAGTCATTATTATGCAGTTATACAGTCATATGTTTTTTTTAATAAACCGTATGTATCATTATTATTGGATGATAAAAACCGTTTCTCCTAGTAGATTTATTTTTCAATTAATTTCTTGCCATGTGTTTTGTTTGAGTGTCATATTTTAGAATCATTTGACATTCCTGCCCCAAGAAATGTGCAAATTAATTCTTTTCCTGCCAGGCTGAGTCAATGTGTTCAACTTTGTCTAACAATTGATGTTCAGATGTCCATGTTTGTGTGCATTTTATATGTATAGATATTGATGACATTGTCAAGTTTTCATTGGTTCACATTTTAATGTCATTTATATTTTAATTATAGTAGGGGGGGAAAACTCAGTCCTGAATTGAGAACAAGTGTGTTAATCTCTAGATCCCTGTCTGCTCTTTTAGTTCAACAACAGGAAAAATCACAGTTTAAGACCTTTATTATTGCTAAGATAAATGTCATATTTAATAAAAAATTAATTGATCTGTCAGATTAGGATTATCTGTGGTATGTCATCGTGAATACGACTGATTTACTGAATATGTGTGTTTGTTAAAGGTTTCAATAAATTATTAAGAATGCAAATATATTTGTGCAGTATGTAATCATTCTTTGTATATTGTATTTTAGGCTTTTGACAAAATTATTTGCATTTATGGATGGTTTAAACTAAAGTAGAGACAATATTTGACACTGCATGTCTTACTGTTTATTTCTGTATACGAACTAAATTATTCAGTTTTACTTTATTGAAAATAATTTCAGTGCTGTAAGTGATTTAAACATTTGTACAGCATGAGTTTTGGCACAGTATGATTAAAATAATTTAGGGTTGTCTTCACTCTGTGTGGTTACAAGATTGTTGCAAGGAGTTTCGCAAAAAATAATTATAAAAAATAAAAATAGATATGATTCACTCGATTCACTTGTATTTATCGGTAAGTATGCTAGTAACCACTGCCTCTGCGACATAGAAATAAAATAATTTGTGTGGTTCTGTGCATTCACACAAAGCACAGAACAGAATTTAAATAAATTAAAATGAATACAATTAAAACAAATAATGAAATATGCTGGAAACTATTCGTGTGAGGAACTTCAGTGTTAAGTCTGACTCATTGAAGTGAGTCGGTTCTTTCGGACGGGTTGATTCAATAAAATCGGTTTAAAAAATAATTCAACAATTCGCTAGTCATCACGCAAAATTGTTTCCAGGCGTCTACGAGCAGCACTTTTTTTTGAAACATGCTTCATAAATCTCAAACGGAATGAAGTGCGACAAGTCACTGATATGAATCAAAACCTCCATCACAACCAGCATGTGTGATCCGATTGACTGAATCGTTTGAAACAACCGGTCCACAAAAGTGATTCATTCAGGAGCCGGATGGGACGTCACTAGGGTGTGAATGCTGGGATAGTAATGGCGCCCTACTGTACACATTGTTGACGTTTGCCGCTATGCTATTTCTTTGAATATTTTTATTATATCATACATTACATAAGTTGTATCATACTGTGTAGAGCAGGTTTGAGGAACTTATATGACTGTCTTCTGAGGATATCGTTCGAAAGGTAAACCCGTTTTTTTTTCTCTTATGAATGATTGTTGACGTTTGCCGCTATGCTATTTCTTTGAATATTTTTATTATATCATACATTACATAAGTTGTATCATACTGTGTAGAGCAGGTGTGAGGAACTTATATGACTGTCTTCTGAGGATATCGTTCGAAAGGTAAACCCGTTTTTTTTCTCTTATGAATGAATAGTGCCGCAGAACTGCTTTACATTAACAAACATATCAAGAGGTTCATGTAAATCACTGAGCCGTTTAACCATCAGCTACATCCCTCTCTGTTTCTTATAAACGTAGATATATGATAGATTTTATATAACGGCAGCGGTTGTTTTCTGATCAGATTGCTTTATTATCAGTTCAGTTAATGTTTTTTAACCATACAAAAATGTACCGTGGCAAACAAAATACTATAGTTAAAAGTTATTTTGTAATGTTTTAAGACCAAAACTGACGTATACATATCTATGGCTAATACCTCCATGACTAATGCTAGGCTAGCTGTAGTAACATATTGTATATATTATGTGTACATATAATATATTATATGCATTAATGATATTGTGGCAGGAACTATCAGTATTAGAAATCAGCTTTTTTAATGGCAAGTGGCAAAACTTGCCCCTTAAATTGCTTAGGGGCATTTTAGACAAATTTAAATGACAAGTTAACACACAAGTTCACTTATCATAAATCACATGTGTTTTAGATCATAAAGACTGTGTGTTTTTGGCCCAAATGAGTAACTTTTGGCAACCTCTTTTAGACATTTTACCGGAAATCCATCAGCTGAGTGTTGTGGTCAAGACCTCAGCAGAGATGGAGGATGATTCCTCCCTGCATCGAATGGAAGGGAGTGACCCCAGTGTTCAGGACGGGGGGCTGATAGTGAAGAAGAAGAGCGCTTCATCAGAACAGCATGTGTTCAGAGCACCCGCTCCACGCACCTCGCTCCTGGGCCTCGATCTGCTGGCCGCACAGAAACGCAAGGAGCGCGAGGGCAAGGAAAGTCTGGATGATCAACCCAAGAAATCCAAGGTGTCGTCCTACAAGGACTGGGAGGAGGGACAAAGTGATTCGGGGTCTGATGATGAAAATCAAGAAGATGGCGATAGCAGGAATCCAAAAAAGGAAAGGTGGGTTGTTCTTCAAGAAAATAATTTGTTACATAGACATGAGTTTTTTTTTTTTTAAGAACAGTGGGCCTTATTGACTAAGTGTGTATATACAAAAAAATGTTTTGGCATGAAATCTGCATACAAACAGTTATGATTCATCAATGACTTTCATAATAAAATGTATTCTAAATTTCTAAAAAATGTAGGAACTGAAACAACAAATACACAAATATGCTCTGGGTCTCCTTGTAATTATGTTAATTTTTTACATAGTTAATCAATCTTAAAAATATTTTTTTCATATACAGTGAAAGAAAAGCTGCGTTATATGTCTCCATCCTTGAGTTTTCTCTATATAACAACACAAAAACACATATGTGACCCTGGAGCACAAAACCAGTCATAAGTAGCACGGGTATATTTGTAGCAATAGCCAATAATACATTGTATGGGTCAAAATTATCGATTTTTCTTTAATGCGACAAATTATTAGGATATTAAGTAAAGATCATGTTCCATGAAGATATTTTGAAAATCACTTACCATAAACAGGGTTGGGAGGGTTACTTTTAAAATGTATTGCGTTACAGTTACAAATTACTTCATCAAAAATGTATTCAGTAAAGTAATCCAAGTATCACAATATGAAAGTAATGTAATCTGATTACTTTTGGATTCCTTTTAGTCACATATGTAAATAAATTCAAAACAGCAATTTCTAAGTACTTTTATTTAACTATGATTTTAAAATTAAAACTAGGGATGGAACGATTACCGGTTTCACGATAAATCAATTAATACTAAATTCCTCTGATTTCATTTTCAATACAATCAAAAACTGAGACGCAAGACGGCAAGCTGAATGAAACGAGAGAGCCGTGTCCGCGCTTCTGCGGTGATACAAGAGACATGCGGCAAATTCCATACAGAAGTGAGCATTGGCTATGCAGACATCTAGTGGCCAGTTAGTACAGAGTACAGTTTAGTATTACAGTTTAATTTTTATTATTATTTTTTTACTTCTTTAACATGTACAAGTAAAAATAAATATAGTTTATACACAACATTAAAAAAATTACACCATATACATATTAGTCTATTTTAAAAGAAGCCTACTTGTCGAAATATATGTGAAATGCTATGATCTTTCTTAATTTCATTGACTGATCCGGGGTGGGGTTGGTTGAGTAGCCTTTGTTAAAGCAAGAGTCTTCATGCATAGCTTACACTGTACAGCTATGTTATTTCCTTTATCCTTTTTGAAGACAAAATAACTTTTTACAAAATGTAACTGTAATCTGAATACTTTGTTTTTTTATGTAACTGTAACGGATTACAGTTACTAGATTTTTGTATCCTGATTACGTAACGCCGTTACATGTATTCCGTTACTCCCCTAGCCTGACCATAAATATATCAAAACGTAATATTTGATTAGTAATAATATGCCTTGCTAAGAACTTCATTTGAACAACTTTAAAAGCAATTTTCTCAATATTTAGATTTTTTTGCACCCTCAGATTCCAAAAAAATTTCCAAAAATTGACCCTTATGACTTGGTTTTGTGGTCCAGGGTCACATATAAAGTTAAATCTAAGCTTTAGCTAAAACTAAATAAACTAAAGCTTTATAAAACTTGTAGGTGTATTAAAAAACAAATAACAAAAATTAATAAAAGTGACAAAACACAACTATAAACTTTAACAGAAAATATTAAAACAAAATATAATTCAATATTAACAAAAAATATTATAGTATATCAGTGATGCTAAATTATGTATATAATAATGCATAATATTATATTATGTACTTAATTTTGATTAATTTTATTATCCAGAATATTCCTAATGCCTCCCATCTTAAATATCAAGGACACACATGAAAGAAATGCTATGCAGTCATGAGTTTGTTACATGCTTCTACAGGAAGTACCGTGCCACTGGATCAGAAACGCCGTCAAACCCAGGAGGGGTTAGTGAGGAGTTCAAGCAGAAACATCAACAGAGGGAGAAGGACAGACGTGAGCATGGGGTTTATGCTTCTTCCAAAGAAGACAAGAGCAGTGACAAAGACCGATCCAGAGACAGAGACAGAGACCACGACCGCTACCGTGACCGAGACAGAGGTAAGTCAGGTGCTCTCGGCCTGAGAGATCCCAACTCATGTGTCAGGCTCTGATCTTGGTTTTATGGCTTTGTGCAGATGAACAGGAATGCGGCCGTGGCTCCAGCAGCAGTCGCTCTGAGCGCGGTGATGGCAGCGTGAGAAGTGAACGCTCCCAGAGGGACGGCTGGTCCGACCGCATGAGCCGCGGTACTCGCCGCGATGAGCCCGAATCACCCCGTAACAGACCCAACGGTAAATTTATGAAAAAATATAGGAACAATTGAAAGCACACATAAGCAAATAGCACTTACTTTGTACGGCACTTACTTAGAATTGTATTAAGAAGTTATATTTCATCCTAACACGACTATAATTATATTGAAGTATGTTGCATTAATTCTATTATATAATCTATATATAAATTAAATAATACAATTATTAAATAATACAATTGAATTTAATCTTAAATACATTCCATCATATACAGTAGGGCTGCCACTAACGACTATTTTTATTTCGATTAATCTATCGACTAATTTATCGATTAATCTAAACGATTAATTTCCCACCAAAAAAATCAACAATTTTAAAGAACATTTTATTAAACTTGCAACTTTGCCAGATGAGGCCTTGGAAAACAATCTAATAATGTGTTTTATGGATTCTCGTCCGTGAAATGCGCCATTTCCGGTATTTTGCCGGTTAGTCGACGCAGGCAAAATGAAGTCGAGGATTTTTAAAAATCGAATAGTCGAATAGAATCGACGAATCGCGACAGCCCTAATATACAGTGAAAGAGTGAGAAAAGCTGCTTTATAATAATAATAGATATTTAATCACAAATGTCACAAATAAATAATCACAAATGTTTGACCAAATTCTGCAACTCTACAAACAAGCACAATACACCTGTATTTTATTTTTTAATCTGAAAAAAAAAAATCACAATTCCCCTCCAAAATTCCAATTTTTCCTACATTTTGCAGCCCTAATCCTAACTATAATAAACCTAAAATCTGATTGGTGTTTCAAAAGCTGCAGTACTGTTCCAGGACCTACAAGTGTGTTAGGCAACTTGTCCTGTTTGGGTAAATGATGAATCCAGTGTGTTTCATATGTCCACACAGATTTGGCCACTCCGTCACGCTCCAGCTGGGATGAGGATGACAGTGGATTTACCAGCTCACGCCACTCTCACTGGGAGAGCCCGTCTCCTGCCCCCTCACACTGCTCCGAGCGCAGCCAACGCTCAGTCCGCGACAGTGAGAGGAGAGACAGGTGTGAATCACTTCATCCGAGCCTCAGTGATTAACGTTGAAGGTTATTTGTGCTGACGTGGTTTGTGTTGTCAGAAGGAGTACTAGTAGATGTTACATTGTCACTTTTGTTGTTCAGGTCAAGTAAACCTCAGTATCCAGCAGAAACTCCTCTACCAACCCCATCATATAAGTACAACGAGTGGGCCAATGACAGGAAGCACCTAGGCTCCACTCCACGCCTGTCCCGAGGAAAAGGTAAAGACACCACTTGCAAGTTCTTTTGGTGGAGAATGTTGTAATTTTGTATGTGAATTTTTATTTTTTTGTTGTTGTTGTTGTGTGTGTGTGTGTGTACTACTTAACTCAAATTTTTGCATTTATATTTTTAAACTTTGTTTATTACTACTGTTTTTATTTGGTATATATTGATTTATTGATTGATTGAAAATGTAAAAGTAAGTTACTTCCCAAAGTCTAGATTTAATGACTTTTTTTTATTGTCTATTTATTTGCTTTTTATTATTAATAATTTCCTTATGTATTTTATATTTTTATTTACTTAAGAATATTTTTTTAAATAATACCTAATACCTAACATCTTAAATATCAAGAACATATTAAGCCAATGATTAACGAACATGATTAATTTGAATATGCACATGTATCATATATGCACTTCAAATGTTTGGGGTTGGTAAGATTTTTTATTTTTTTATTTTTTTAAAGAAATTGAAACTTTTATTCAGCAAAGGTGCAATTAATTGATAAAATTATATATTGACAATTGATTTTTTAAAACTTTCTATTCATTAAAGAAAAATAACACAAGGCTGAATATATTCAACTAATAAGAAGGAAGGTTTATTAAGCAACAAATCAGCATATTGGAATGCATTCTTAACCTTGATTTCATCATTTCTGAGTAATGATGCTAAAAATTCAGCTTTGCTATCACAGAAATAAACAAAATTTTAAAATAGAAAACCGTTAATTTCATCGTAATGCTATTTCACAAAATTTCTGTTTTTGATTCTTTTTCATTAAATTAACACAGCCTTGGTGAAAAGACTCTTCTTTCAAAAACAAAAATCTTACCATTCTTACTGAATCTTTTTGAACAGTAGTGTACAGCAGCTATAGTGTTATATTTATCTGGCCTCTTGTTTTGTAGGCGATAAGAGGGAGGATAGAGAGGACGGCATCCTATTTAATAATGAAAATGAGAAGGAAGAGTGGGAGGAAGATCAGAGGGTGAGTGCTTAAACCTCATGCAGTCATTTTCCAAATGCTCTTTTTATGTTCTTAGGATTCCTAATATATGTTCCTGATCTTAATGTGTGTGACTAATAAGCGCATACTATGTCAAAGAAAAAACAACTTTTTGTTGTTTGTTTTGTATTCTATATAAAGTTGGATATATATTATATATATTCCAAACTTTGGCAATATTGTATTTTTTGCAGTCATGCCAATAATGCAATTTTGAATTGAATTGAATTATATCCGAATTTGTCCACATATATACAGTACACACACGTGTATATACACAGTCGAACCAAAAATTATTCAGACACCAGATATAATTTTTTATATATATATTTTTTTTTTACTAGTGGGTGCAGGACACTATAGTTCATTCATGTAAGTGAGGATAGCAATAAAGTAAACTGTGACATAGTATACCCAAAAATTCTTCATACAGTGGACAAAATATGTTATGTTTGTATATTAAATATATTTGTGAATAAATATATACATGTAAATATTTTCTAAATATATACTGTATGTGTGTGTATTTATATATACATAATAAATATACACAGTGCACACACGTATTATGTAAACAAAAACTTTTATTTTGGATGTGATTAATCGCGATTAATCGTTTGACAGCGCTAGAATAAACTGTGATAATGTGAGAAATTTTGAAGGTGTCTGAATAAAGGCGATATACACCTTTCATGTTCACGTTGTTATTTTGGCGAGCACTCACTGTGTTATGTTCAAACAGCAAGCTGATCGAGACTGGTACATGATGGATGAAGGTTTCGATGAGTTCCACAACCCCTTGACATCCAGCTCAGAAGAATATGTGAAGAAGAGGGAGCAGATCCTACAGAAGCAGACCCAGAAACGCATCTCGGCGCAGAAACGGCAAATCAATGAGGTACCGATGCACATCCTCACCCATCTGCACCATCAAGACCTCAACACGTGTCGTGCTTACTCACATGTGTGTTTCTCTTCAGGATAACGAACGCTGGGAGACCAACCGCATGCTCACCAGTGGAGTGGTTCAGTGTTTGGAGGTAGATGAGGACTTTGAGGAAGACAATGCAACCAGAGTGCATCTGCTTGTCCATAACCTCGTGCCACCCTTCCTGGACGGGAGGATAGTCTTCACTAAGCAGGTACAGACATCTCTAAGCATGAGTGTGCTTATTTGGGAGTCACCAAACATCTGAGTCCCTAATTGATGCTTTTGTATTCGTCCTGCGACTCCAGCCCGAGCCGGTCATTCCAGTGAAAGACGCGACCTCAGACATGGCCATCATCTCCCGCAAGGGCAGTCAGCTGGTCAGACGACACCGAGAGCAGAAAGAAAGAAAGAAGGTGCACAGCTGGTTTTTATATTTCATTTACACTTCTCTCGCTACAGGGCAGTAGTGTAGATGTCATTGTTGTTGCGTTTGGTTCTTTTCACCCGACAGGCACAACACAAACACTGGGAGCTCGCTGGCACCAAACTGGGAGACATCATGGGAATCAAGAAAACCGAGGAGGACGGATCAGATGGAAAAGCTGTTGGAGAAGATGGAAAAGTGGATTACAGGTTAAATAATGTCACATATATATATATATATATATATATATATATATATATATATATATCATTTTCTGATTCCATCTATTTTAAAATATTTCACAAATTTATTTCACAGTATATCTCTCAGAAGACAAATGTTTGCATTCATTCCCTCTTGTAGACACATTTGGTCATGATCTAGTTATGATACCATGATGCATGGCAAACTGTCATCACTACTGTTCAAAAGTTTGGGAAATTTTTGTGAAAGAACTTAATACTTTTATTTCTCAAGGATGCATTAAATTGATCACAAGTGACAGTAAATACATTTATAATGTTACAAAAGATTTCGATTTCAAAGAAATGCTGTTCCTTTGAACTTTCTATTCTTTAAAGAATCCTGAAAATAAAATGTATCATGATTTCCACAAAAATATTAAGCAGCACAAGTGTTTTTAATATTGAGAATAATAAGAAATGTTTCTTGGTCAGCAAATCAGCGTATGCTGAAAAATTCAGCTTTGCATCACAGGAATATTTCACAATATCACAGTTTTTACTGATCAAATAATTGTACTTTAGAAGACTTCTTTCAAAAATCATTTGAAATTTTTTTTAAATGGTAGTGTAGATATATTTTATGTATTTGGTATCAAGCATGTAGTTTTCCCAGCTCTGTTTGGCACATTTTAGCATGTTTAAATTAAGCTCTTTCCCCCAAAATCAGCACATCATTTGAAAAAAACATCTGTAGGTTCTTCATGGGCCTCTTTCTTATCTTTCATGTTTTCAGAGCGGAGCAGAAGTTTGCTGACCACATGAAGGAGAAGAATGAAGCGAGCAGTGAGTTTGCTAAGAAGAAGACCCTGTTAGAGCAGAGGCAGTATCTGCCCATCTTTGCTGTTCGCCAGCAGCTGCTCAACATCATCAGGTCCTGACACTCAAATTAATTCACTTATGTGCTTCCTTTAGACAAACTCTGCCACCAAATTTGTAAGCTCATGTGTCTGCTCACCCGGTATGCTGATGTTTTTCTTTGTGTCTGTCTGGTAGGGATAACAATATTGTGATTGTGGTGGGGGAAACAGGTAGTGGTAAGACGACTCAGCTGACGCAGTATCTACACGAGGACGGTTACACCAGCTATGGCATGGTGGGCTGCACACAGCCCCGCAGAGTGGCAGCCATGAGCGTGGCCAAGAGAGTCAGCGAAGAAATGAACAGTAACCTGGGAGAAGAGGTTGGTGCCTAACATCTTGTGTGTCTCGACCAATTTTCTCTACATTTTCCTGACAAATATATTAATATTATGGAGAAATACTTCCACCTGGTGGATTTGACTTGCATGTTATTTTACCCAGAAGCCAATACTGAGAGGATGATGTAGTAGTGGGTTATTGTCATTAACTAAAACTAAACTAAAACCATAAAAAAGTTAAATGTTATTCTGTTATTTGAAATAAAAAAAATGTTAACTGCAATAATAGTACTTAAATAACTAAAAATACAAATAAAATTGATAAAAAAAATATATAGACATATTAAAAAATAATAAAAATGTCAAAAACAACATAATTTAAACTAAAATATCACTGATGTGAATATCAATACACATTTTAGAAAAATAAGTTGCTGTTGTATGTTAATATAGTAATGCCATTGTTGATTTCTAGATCCATGAATGGCCTGTTGACCAAAAAAAAAAAAGTGTATAGATTGTAATATCTTGAAAATGTTAAAATTTTATATATAAATTGTAAAATATGCTATGTATAAATATGTATATGTTAGAATGATTTCTGAATAATAATGTGACACTGAAGACTGGAATAATGGTGTCACAGGAATAAATTACATTTGAAAATATATTAAAAATAGAAAATTATTTTAAACTCTAATAATATTTCATAATATTACTGTTTTTGCTGTAATTGTATTCAAATAAATACAGCCTTGTTTCTTGAGCAGCAAATCAGCATATTAGAATGATTTCTGAAGGATCATGTGACACTGAAGACTGGAGTAATGATGCTGAAAATTCAGCTTTGCCATGGCATAAATAAATTATATTTTAAAATATGTTAACATCTAAAACAGCTATTTAAATTTTAATAATACTTTACTATATGGTTTTTACTGTATTTTTAACAAATAAATGTGACCCTGGACCACAAAACCAGTAATAAGGGTCAATATTTTGAAATTGAGATGTATACATCATCTGAAAGCTGAACTAATAAGCTTTCCATTGATGTATGGTTTGTTAGGATAGGACAATATTTGGCCGAGATGCTATTTGAATATCTGGAATCTGAGGGTGCAAAAAAATCTAAATACTGAGAAAATCGCCTTTAAAATTGTCCAAATGAAGTTCTTAGCTCCAAATGAAGTTCTTAGCGATGCATATTACTAATCAAAAATTAAGTTTTGATATATTTACAGTAGGAAATTTACAAAATATCTTCATGGAACATGATCTTTACTTAATGTCCTAATGATTTTTGGCATTAAAAAAAGATCAATAATTTTGACCCATACAATGTATTTTTGGCTATTGCTACAAATATACCCCAGCGACTTAAGACTGATTTTGTGCTCCAGGGTCACAAATGCAGTCTCTGTGAGCATAAGTGATTTCTTTCAACAACACTAAAAAATCTCATAATTATTCCAAACTTTTGATCAGTAGTGTATATTATTGTAAAACTGTATCGTTATAATAACAGCATTTTCCATGCCTAAGGTTTTTTTCTTTTTCTTTAATGTCTATACCAGGTTGGTTATGCCATCCGTTTTGAAGACTGTACATCAGAGAAGACTGTAATAAAATACATGACGGATGGGATTCTTCTGAGGGAATCTCTGCGGGAGTCAGATCTGGACCACTATAGCGCGGTAATCATGGACGAGGCCCATGAGCGCTCCCTCAACACTGACGTGCTCTTCGGCCTGCTCCGAGAGGTGAGCCATCTATCTGTCCTCCTCAGCCACTTTCACATCAATCCATATGAATACTGTTTCCCCATAGTCAGTTTAATTGGTTTTCGTACACTAATTTGATCGCTGCTTATATGGATAGTTAAAGAGTACTGTTGAATTTAGATTTTGTTACTGATGAGTCATCCCTTCTTCCTTTTTATCAACCTGGCTTTTTGATTACTTAGGTGGTGTCTAGACGCTCAGACTTGAAGCTCATTGTCACATCTGCCACCATGGACTCGGACAAATTTGCAGGATTCTTCGGCAATGTTCCTATTTTCCACATTCCCGGCAGGACGTTCCCAGTGGATATCTTGTTCAGCAAGGTGGGGTGTTAATAGCGTCTTCAGTTATAGCTGAAGCTGGTTGGGGTGCTGTACTGACGCTGAGTGTTGGTGTGATTCAGGTTCCTCAGGAGGACTATGTGGAGGCGGCTGTGAAACAGACCTTACAGATTCATCTCAGCGGGATGATGGGTGACATCCTCATCTTCATGCCTGGTCAGGAGGACATTGAGGTGAGGAGATTCTTTAGTCATGCAAATGATGTTATGAATGGAATTGCAATTTATGTACACTATTAAAAAAAAAAATATATATACGCTTCCGTTTTCATTGATCAGAAATACAGTAGAAGCAGTAAGATTGAGAAATATTATTAGTTTAAAGAATTTTCTATTTTTTCAATATATTTAAAATTTTAATTTATTCCTGTAATGGCAAAGCTGAATTTTCAGCATCCTTACTCCAGCCTCAGTGTAACATGATCCTTCAGAAATCATACAAATACAACAACAACAAATCTTTTGCTGCTTAATATTGTTTTTCAGGATTCTTTGATGAATGGAAAGTTCAAAAGAAAAGCATTTATTTGGAATAGAAGTTCACTTGAAATGACTTTAGTGTCACTTTTGATCAGTTTAATGCATTCTTTTTGGAATAAAATTAATTTCTTTTTTTTTCTTCTTTTTTTTCTTTAATTTAATTTTATTTTATTTTTACACCAAACTTTTATTTAAAAGTTTCCACAAAAATTCAAATAACTTTTAAATTGAAGAAATTGCTGAAAATTCAGCTTTTAAAATATAAAACAGTTGTTTAATATTTAATAATATTTTATAATGTGTTTTTTACAAATTGAATTATTACAGACTTTTTAACTTTTGACTGGTAGTATTTATGTGTGATGTTCATATATGTACACACAGATAGATAGATAAAAAGGGCAGTTAGAAATATAGTTATTGATATAGCTTGCATTGTCTAATGAGGCAATGTATAACACAAATTATGTTTATGCTGCTGCAGGTGACGTCAGATCAGATTGTGGAGCGACTGGAGGATCTGGAGAACGCTCCGCCTCTGGCAGTGCTGCCCATCTACTCCCAGCTGCCCTCGGACCTGCAGGCCAAGATCTTCCAGAAGGTAAACCTTGGTCTCTGTTGGAAACTCTGTAAGATCCTGATCATAAGACAAAGATGGTTTGTGAACTAAACCTGTGTGTTTATTGTCAGGCTCCTGATGGAGTGAGGAAGTGTATTGTCGCTACAAACATCGCTGAGACGTCTCTGACCGTGGACGGCATCATGTTTGTGGTGGATGCTGGTTACTGCAAACTGAAGGTAAAACCATGTGAAACTGCTTTCTTTAATTGGGGAATGGCACATCTGATACTAACAGAAATATTACTTTGTGTTATTTAGGTGTTCAACCCTCGCATTGGCATGGATGCGCTGCAGGTTTACCCCATCAGTCAAGCCAATGCAAACCAGCGGGCTGGCAGAGCAGGAAGAACAGGCCCGGGACAGTGTTACAGGTAAGAACAGATCAGGAAAGATCTTTCTTGAGCAAAGGGGCACACGTAGTTTTCAGTTTATGGCAATGGCAAAGTTTAGAGTGGGTCAGACTTGGAATGATGCTGTGCTAAAAAAGCTTAAATGATTCCGAGAACTGAGAATCAAAAATCTCAATTGAGAATTGAGTGTCCCACTTCCATATAAGATTGCTGAACAACCCGTCAGTCGCCCTCACCCTCTCTCTCATTTTCCATGATTTCATCGTGATTGTGTTATTTTATGTTCAACTTTTTAGGGATGACCAGATTCAAATTCGATTTATCAAAAATATAATTCTTTTGAAACAGTTGTTACTAATGATACAGTTAAACTGATTCGCAAAGCAAATGCTTAATTTTTTGTAACCAATTAGAAGTAAAACCATGTGATTGGTGACATGTTGAAGTGAGATAAGTCGAAACTTCATCAGTGTTATTTTAGTATCACTGACTGTCAACTTTTTTGATATTTTGACTTTTTATAATTTCTGTTTTATTTTTATTGTATTTAGTTTGTCATTTTGTTGTGTTTTTGTCATTTTTATTATTATTTTTAAACGTCTATATAGTTTATATTTTACTATATATTTTATTTATATTAATTAATTTACTTTTATTATTAGATTTAATTTTAATTTTTGTAATTTTAGTACTTCAAGTTAAAATAAATGAAAATGAGAAATGTTTCCTTCACAACTAGCTGAAATAAATCATTTTTAAAAATCGCTAATTTTAGTCATTTTATTTATTTGAATTTACATTTTTTTATTTACTTTTACAGGACGTGATATTATTATAAAAATCATGTTACAAAAAACCCCCCGCTGTGCAGGGTCTTTTTGTTATTTCAAAAGGCAGAGGAAATTAGTAGTGGAAGTAATGACGAATCTTTCCTTTCACATTGTGACATACATCCAAGTATGACAGATTAACAAAAAAGAAATAATGTAGAGCGGTACTTGGTTCTGTCCATGAACTGTTCATTGGATTTTGAGATGTGGGCATTTCACTCAAAGTGGAACGTGAGCTTGCACAGGAACTAAATGATTGGAGAAGTCCTGCATACGTCACCAGAGAGAAGTCTGTCGTTTTCACAGGAAAATCCAGTTAGGATCATTTGATGAACAATTCTGAGCTCAAAAAACGAGAAAGTAAAACACATGCATGGATATATTTTTATTTCATGATGACTTTATGGCGAAACTTGAGTGATGAAACGGCAAGTCATTTTTTTGATCCGGTACTTTGGAACGAATCATCCAAATGAAGCGAATCGCTCAGGTGTCTCTGTAGTGTAAATACAGATTCTGGCCTCTCTTTGCTCATACAGGCAGATGAATCAGTCAGGCAGGGCGACAGCAGGAGGGGGACGGGACGGTAATCTTGAGAGGATTTCACACAGTTTAATTTTTGTTTACACCTCTGAGAATGTGAGACAAAGGCTCCTGTGGGCTTTTTGACTGTGACCTTTTTCAAATCTGCACAGTCCTGAAGATGCGGCGACACGCTCTCTCGCTGTTTTGCGGTCACACAAAGGAAACTCACGCAGGGGGTTGTTTTGCCTCCCTGTGAGTGTCTTCGGCTGCTCGTGAAAGTGTGTGGCACTTGCTGGATTAGTTACATATATCCTTTACCAAACATCTGTGCATCAGGAATCAATTCTGTTCAGCCAGACGCTTTGTAATGCGGCCAAGAGCCGTGTGTATGTGTGTGACATGAGTGTTAAATCTATAACTCAAAAGCTCTGGCTGTGATTGAGGCATCTTCACAAGAGCCAGTAGGACTGATATGCATAGATGCATATGTTGTACCACAGAGCTTCCCAGAGTTCCTTCTTCACGCCATCTTCTGAGGAATTATCCATTTAGTTGAATAGCTGCAGAAATCTGCTGTTCTCTCAGATCTGTCTCTAAGGAGCGGCGAGGAGAGCTGTGATATTTTAAGATGCTTCAGGGGTAGTTTGGGAATGGCTCATTGTTATGGGCTTCCCTCTGGATCTTTTAAAGATGGGATGTAGGAAACTTTTTTTTTAATGGTGTGCTACATGCATCTGTTTGATTTATCTTTTTATTCTGACCTTTTACATTGAATATGCTTATTCTGTTTCTTTCCTAGACTCTCACCCACTTCTCTTTATTTTATTCTAATGCCTTCTTATAAAATTAATGATTTTATTAATCAGACTGCTGCAGTGAAGCAACAACATCACAGCCAGTCAGAACTTATTTAATGTGTAATACAGTTATCACAGCCAGTCAGAACTTATTTAATGTGTAATACAGTTATCTGCATTGCAATTTTAACTCAAAAATACAAACTATTAACTAAAATATAAACGTATTTTACTATTATTTATACACTATTAATACACTATTTATTCATATTTGAATTAGCTTTTTTTAGTTTAGTTTTAGTATTTTAGTACATTTCTAAAAAAAAACTGTTTCTTTAAATAAAAATAAGTTTGTTTTTTACATTTTCATCTCTCTCTCTCTCTCTCTCTGTGTATATAAAGATTAATAAAAAATATTCTTAATCAGTGAAGTTTTAATAACTCAAATTTACCCAGGGTTTTAAATATATGGTAACACTTTAGATAAAAAAAAACATTCACTATTAACTAAGAGTTTTCCCTCGATCAACTCCTAATTTGCTGCTTATTAATAGTTAGTAAGGTAGTTGGTAAGATTAGGTATGGGGTAGGGTTAAGCCCCGATCGTTATCTTTATAGTTATCGTTCTTGGTGTGAACGGGCCTTTAAAGGATCTATTATATGGTCATGCAGAATAAGGCATTAATATGTGCTTTATTAGTACTAATAAACAGCAAATATGATAGTAATGTGCATGATAATAAGCAGCTAGTCATAGAATAGTGTTCCCTAATCTATGGTTAATAGTTTGGAAAAATCAAGATTTTTTTTCATATAAATTGTAGAAGCCTCTTATGCTCACCAAGACTAAATTTATTTAATCAAAAATACAGTAAAAACAGAGAAATATTGATGAAATATTATTATAATTTAAAAGGTCTGTCTATGTTTTATATAGTGTGTGAGCTCCCTAACAAGAAATACCCTGGATTTTTCTCTGACCT
Source organism: Sinocyclocheilus rhinocerous (assembly GCF_001515625.1). NCBI lineage: Eukaryota > Metazoa > Chordata > Actinopteri > Cypriniformes > Cyprinidae > Sinocyclocheilus > Sinocyclocheilus rhinocerous. The sequence goes on along the minus strand of NW_015628720.1, from coordinate 1,196,870 downwards.
CTGCGTCACATTGGGTTTGGACATGTTAAAATGTCTATAGCAAATGAATTGACCTCTCTTACCTTTTGTGTTGGTCCACTTCAGGTTATACACTCAGAGTGCCTTCAAGAATGAAATGCTCACCACCACTATCCCAGAGATCCAGCGCACTAACCTGGCCAATGTTGTGCTTCTGCTCAAGTCACTGGGAGTTCAAGATCTCCTGCTCTTCCACTTCATGGACCCGCCGCCTGAAGACAACATGCTGAACTCCATGTACCAGCTGTGGATCTTGGGGGCGCTTGACAACACAGGTGAGACCACCAGCCTCAGACACTGCCCTGAGAAAGAGAATCCACATAAGACCACATTAACCTTTCGTTTTTACTTACTGTCCTTTTGCCACATTTTATTCAAAGGTACAGTCAAGAGTGAATCTGTTCTGAGTAGTGTTCGACCGATATATCGTCAAGGCCGATATATCGGCTGGTATCTGGCATTTTTCAAATATCGGCATCGGCCGATACGTTTTTCTGTTTGGCCGATGTGTCAGAGGCGGGACCTTTATTTTGACGGCGCCGAGAACGGCTGCGGCAGTGCCTGAGCGCACACAGCTCACATATCTTGTTCGCTGTTGTCATTCAGTTCTGTCTAATACGGATAGAAGTCTATCTAATAATCAGATAGAACTGTTAAACAAAGGAATTAAAATGTATACAAAAAAAGTATTATAACGATTGCTTTAATATTATTGAATACGGACGGGAGGAGAGTTCAGCTTCACTGGAGACGCGCGATCGACAAACTTTAAACTCGTGACTGATTTCAAATTATGCTGCGCTTTATGCATTTGCCCACTGTCATATTCATGTCATTT
>NW_015628720.1:1179722-1194188 GCF_001515625.1 Sinocyclocheilus rhinocerous | reverse complement strand
GTGTTACCTTGGTTACCTTGGCTTTATTTGAAAAAACATGATTCCCAATGCACACACACTTCCTAGAATACTGTTGGTTACAAAGTATGTTTATTTTACACGTTTATTTTTTAATCCATTTTCAAATTTCTTAAATATGAATTAAAATAAATAAAATGATATCGGCTTTATATCGGCCATCGGCCACCCTGCTTTCCAAGATATCGGCACCGGTATCGGCTGTCAAAAAACCCATATCGGTCGACCACTAGTTCTGAGAGTTGAACTGTACTGTTAGATATTGGGCTCAAGAAATTATTTTGGGCATTGTTTAAAGTGAAATAGAATCAAGTCAGCAAGAAAATCAAAATGGTTCATTCTTAGTTTTTATGGAATATTGGAGTATCTACAAATCTTTAATTAAAAGCATAACAAGTTTCAGCTTTTCCCGTCCATCAACCAGTCACATGAGTGTCTATTTTGCATTGACCACTTTCTATGATCCAATCAATTCCCAATGGACAAAATCATGTCCAGCCCTACATGTTTTCTTTTCTCATTCGGTGAGTCTTCCTTTCATTTATACAGCACAGTTTTAATTTACATTTCATGCTGACTAATGTTTTTTTTTTTTTTTAGTAATTGTTGCACATGCTTCTCATATAATTTTTGAATTATTGGGTAATTGCATTTTATTGTATTATTTCAGTGTGCATTGTCAGCAACAAAGTCTAATACTGTACTCTGAAAACTTAACATTGTGTGTTAGCTAAAAATGTAAACCATAAATAAACATGTTCATTGTTTGAAATAGATTAAATTTAAATAAATTAACATTAACTGAAACCAAATCAAATCTAAAAACATGGAACTTATTTGATTTCAGCTAGTTCTCATTTCAGCATTTCTTATTTTCTTTAGCTTAAGTTAAAGTGCTAAAATAACTAAAACTAAATAAACAAAAAAAAATACAGACATTTTAAAAACAAAAATAATATGACAACAAAATTACTAAACCTTCAATTAAAATTAAATGTAAAAATGTAAAATAAAAAAATTATATAATCTAAAAAAATGTGGTTACACTTTACTTGAAGGGGTGTGCATAAGACTGACATGACTCCTTCATAATCATGACATGACACCTACATAATCATGACATGACACATGTCATGAATATGAAGGTTTTTTATGCATGTTTATGACAACTGTCATTAAGTGTCATTCGCTCAGTTATGTAATTTTTAATGCAAAGATGACATTGTTTGAGATGTCTTTGTTATGGGCTATGGTTAGGGGTAAGGGTAGGGGTAGGGTTAGGTCAAATAATGTCATATTTGCATTAAAAATTACATAGCTGAGCGAATGACACTTAATGACAGTTGTCATAAACATGCATAAAACCTCCTTCATATTCATGACATGTGTCATGTCATGATTATGAAGGTGTCATGTCAGTCTTATGCACACCCCTTCAAGTAAAGTGTTACCAAAAATATAATAGTATATCAGTGATAGTAAAATAACACTGGTTCTGATATATTCACTAGATTGTTTGGATATATCAGTGTTTAAAGATAACTGATGGTAGTGACATAATTTTTATTTGAGGGATAAAACTAAGAGTTCTTTGAGTTACACTCAAGTGTATCTTGGGTAGAATGAAGCTTGTTAAGTGCTGCAGTGAAGTATTAAGGTCTTACTCAAAGTTCAGCTTTAGCAACTGAAGTAAAACTGTCTGTGTGACCAGAGAGGGATCTCAATCTCATTTCCTGCAGATCTCTCGGGGTTTGTGGGGATTTGACTATGTGGTGCACTTTTCCCTCTTGCTCTTGTCTCGTGCTAACAGCAGATTATTTCTGATTAAAGCTTACCTGCCCAAATAAATATCTGCTCTGCTTTTCACGGCGCTCTCTCACTAATCTTCTTAGTCTGTCATGTAATCTTTGAAATCTGAGCTTCTGAAAAAGTTTGATCAGAATCTCAAAGTGGAATCATTTTCCCACCATCAGCACTTTTGAAAGAGATGCTTTCTAATCCCTTTTGACTTTTTCCCCTGTATTTGAGGATGGTTTCTTCTCGTCTCTGTCTCAGGCGCTCTGACGCCCACCGGGCGGCTCATGGTGGAGTTTCCTCTGGATCCGGCTCTGTCTAAAATGCTGATCGTGTCATGTGACATGGGCTGCAGTGCAGACATTCTCATCATCGTCTCCATGTTGTCTGTGCCGTCCATCTTCTACAGACCAAAGGTACCGAGTGTACATTGTGTTCTAGTGTTCTTCGCACACTCAGAAGCATTAACAGACTCTTTACTAGAACATATCGACCTGTAAATGTGACAATTGTTCAAAACTGCCGTTACTCATCTAGGGTCGAGAGGAGGAGAGTGACCAGGTGAGAGAGAAGTTCTCGGTGCCTGAGAGTGATCACCTGACCTACCTCAACGTCTACCTGCAGTGGAAGAACAACAATTACTCCAGCATCTGGTGTAACGATCACTTCATCCACACCAAAGCCATGCGAAAGGTACCTTAACTTGAGGTGTCACTCTTAATCAATCAAATTCATTTATTATGGGGGCAATATCACTCTTTTTTTTTTTTTTTTTTTCCTGAAGTCCACATAATTCTATGTAAATATCCTCTTCAGATGGGGAAGTGAGTGCATTTACATTTAGTCATTTAGCAGACGCTTTAATCCAAACCGACTTACAAATGAGGACAATGGAAGCAATCAAAATCAACAAAAGAGCAATGATATACAAGTGCTATAACAAGTCTCAGTTAGCTAGAGTAGCAATATAAGTTGCGTCTGTCCCATCCTAAAATAGCAACCTTAAAGGAAAATCAACAATCTTTGTATGTGGGTGTGAAAGTTTCCTTACCACAGTCTTTTTTGTGTAGTTATGTAATATTGATTAAAAAAAGTTTTTGGCTTTTTGCTTCATAGACGGACTAGTTTTATTAAAAGCCCATCTTGCCAGTGGAGAATTATTCCTAATTCAGCTGCTCTTTTCTAATGTTGGGATCCTTCTGACCAGTGTTTTATATTATTATTATTTATATGCTATTAAAGTTTGTATGAATATTTTGAATGATCTTTTATTTTTATTTTTTAATTTTCACGTTCATTTTAGTTTCATTTTTATTCATTTTATTATGTGCTTATGCATTTTTATTAGCTTTATTTTTTTATTTTTTTATTTTTTAATAAAAGTACTATTTAGGTTTAATTAATTAATTTATTTATTTACTTACTTGCTTACTCAACTTACTTCAGTTAGTTGCCAAAGCAACATTTCCCATTTTTATTGACTTTTTTCATCTTAATATTTATATTGTATTTTATTTCAGCTTTATTTCAATTAATCAATTCAATCTGCTGGTCTTGAAAAGGCTTTAAAAAAGTCTTAATTCACCCTTCCACAAATTAAGGCCTTTAAAAGGTCAGGGCATTGAATGTTGCATGCATAGCTAAAAATGAGTTTCTTCCGTATTTTTGTTTTGTTTTCCTATACAAATTTCTTTAAATCAAGATACATTTACTTGAGGTGCAAGGTGAGGAGATGTCTTGTTTTCTGGGAAGTGAACAAAATTGAGTTTAAAACAAGAACAAATATCTGTAAATAAAATTGTTTTTTATAAGCCCATTGGCATATCTTTGCTCTTTTTACTTCATTTTGATCAATTTCAAAGACTTTTTTTTGTCATTTTGCTTCTAAAGTAAATTAATCTTCATTTAAGCATCTTCATTTTTTACTTTTATTTTTATCATAAGGTACAAAAAAAGGTATTTCCATATTCTAGTGTTTGGGAGCAAAGGTATTCAAGCTTTAAGCAATTTTTTGTGAACTAAAGTTTTTGATTGGTTGTATTTTAAATACAAGATATTGTGTTTCTTAAATTTTCTTTAATTGGTCTTAAAAATATCTTAAATTAAGCTTCATAAAACCTGCAGAAACCCTGTAATAGTTTAGCTATACACTTTCTCTGAAAGTTGAGGTGTGTAATTTTAGTGCAAAAATAATTGTGCTTCCTATTTGTTTGATTTAGTTTATCCTGAATAACAGTGTGTGGTGTGTCACAGGTGCGTGAGGTGCGCGCTCAGCTCAAAGACATCATGGTGCAGCAGAAAATGAACCTGGTCTCCTGCGGCTCAGACTGGGATGTGATCAGGAAGTGCATCTGTGCTGCATACTTTCACCAGGCTGCTAAATTAAAGGTACACAACTACTTGGCATATTTGGCAATGTAATTATGGATTCCGTTTCATCAAGCAGCATGTGAAACATCTTCATAATGTGTATTTGTTTGTTTAGGGAATAGGGGAGTATGTGAATGTGAGAACCGGGATGCCCTGCCATCTGCACCCCACCAGTGCTTTGTTCGGGATGGGCTACACCCCCGACTACATCATCTACCATGAGCTGGTCATGACCACAAAGGTACGTCAGTTAGTATGAATCACGGTTTGCTATAACGGTTAGTTAGTGCACATGCCCTGACACTTCTGACGCTGCGCTCTGGTGATTATATGGGGGGTGCAAGTTTGAATCTAGCTTGCAACATTTCTTTATCCACTTTTTTTTTTTTTTTTGTCATTTTGATTTTATGATTTTGTTGTTTCTCCAATGTTGTATTTATAAAAGTTATGGAAATGACACTTTTAAATAAAATTATTATTATTTATTGTTAAAGTACTAGTACTACATTATTTAATAGAAATACTGTTTTCTATTTTAATATATAAAAAAAAAACTATAATATGCTGATTTGGTGCTTATTTCTTATTATCAATGTTGACGTTTTTGCTGCTTAACTTTGGGGTCAATATGATTTAGTTTTTTAAAGAAATTACTGCTTTTATTTAGCAAGGATGCAATAAATTGACAATAAAGACAGTAAAAAAGTGCAAGTAAAGACATTTATAATGTTACAGAATTGTCTATTTCAAATAAATGCTGTTTTTCTGATCTTTCTATTAATCAATGCTGTTGTTTTGAACATTCTGTTCATCAAAGAATCTCGAAAAATTTAATGTATCACGATTTCCACAAGAATATTAAGCAGCAGAAATTTGCTTTCAACATTGATAATAAATGTTTCTTGAGCAACAAATCATCACATTAAAATGATTTCTGAAGGATAATGTGACACTGAAGTGAGTTGAAAATTAAGCTTTGCCAAAACAGGAATAAATTACATTTTAAAATATATGAAAATATTTATTTTAAATTGTATTAATATTTCACAAAATTACTCTTAATGTATATGTATGTAAGCATTTTGTGGCCATATGATGTCCATATTTATGAGTTTGCTCTAAAATGGTTTGAAACTTTTTGTAAAACACAGTGAAAACCTTATTTGTATGCTCAAATATATGAATTAATGAACGTTAAGCCACGCTAAAGGTTTTTTAGTGACGTAAGCAAATTGAATTGAAGTGTTGAATCAGTGCTATCATCTTTTTTGCTTCTGAATAAAAAGCACAGTAAATCTTCATGAAATTCACAATGTTGACATTTTATACTACCAACAACATGTTGTTCAATATCCTATCCCCAAAGCTAGTGAAGAGTGATTTGTTGACACGTATGTGTGTTTGTGTTTCAGGAGTACATGCAGTGTGTGACGGCTGTGGACGGCGAGTGGCTGGCTGAGCTGGGGCCCATGTTCTACAGTATCAAACATGCAGGAAAGAGCAGACAGGTGAGCAACATCCTTCCTGAATATCACACCCAACACATACAGTGTGCATTTGTGACCCTGGACCACAAAACCAGTCATAAGGGTCAATTTTTTTGAAACTGAGATTTATATATCATATGAAAGCTGAATAAATAAGCTTTCCATTGATGTATGGTTTGTTAGGATAAATGGGAATAGATATAACTATTTGAAAATCTAGAATCTGAGGATGCAAACAAATCAAAATATTGAGAAAATCACGTTAGCAATGCATATTACTAATCAAAAATTAAGTTTGGATATATTTATGGTAGGAAATGTACAAAATATCTTCATGGAACATGATCTTTACTTAATATCCTAATGATTTTTGGCATTAAAGAAAAATCTATAATTTTGACCCATACAATGTATTGTTGGCTATTGCTACAAATATACCCCAGCTCCAGGGTCACATTTGTCTCACTCACTTTTTGTCACTCTTTCAGGAGAACCGAAGGAGAGCAAAGGAGGAGATCACCAACATGGAGGAGGAGATGTCTCTTGCACAAGAACAGATCTGTGCACGGAAAGAAGAGCAGGAGAGGAAGAGCAATCTGGGCAGTGTCAGGTATTTCAACCCTCACTGCTGTCACTCAGAGTTTAGAGTCACTTTCTGCTCTTTAGAGCGACTGCTCGCACTCTCACGAAATCAGAATCGTCCTATTTAGACGGAATGGCTGCCGTGCTGAAATACTAATGTCGCAATTTTTAGGAAGGCTATTATCCCCTTCACAGTTCACACCCATCTCTTTCTTCACCTAACATCTCCCTGTCTTCCCCATGATGAGCTTTTCTCACCTCCCGTCTCCACAGGAGAGAAAAAGAAATAATATTGACTCCTGGCTGACCCCCATTACTGTAGCAATTTAAATTGTGCCGCCACGGACGGGGAGAAGAGGGACAGACGCTAATTTTCGGACTAATCCGGGAAATTAATTTTACACACACCTGTCAGCTCCACAAAAGCGAGAAATGTGTCCTGTAAAATAACACTTCATTAATTAATCAGGACTTTTATCTCTGAATCAAAGCCTTCGGCTGACTGTCGGCGTGATGGACGTCCTGACACTAATCACATTAAAAGTGGAGATTAGACTTTTGATTTGCATGATGGGGAGATGGATAATTAAGGTGCCGGCCTCCCTCTTGGGCTCTGGTGCCTTCATGGGGTTTTAAATAAGCTGATAGGAAGACGCTGGCTGATCTAAGACGAGATCACAGCTCATCTCACCTGACCTGAATCCTGTGGGACCCACAGGTCACTTAGAGGACATTTTACATTTCTTCTTCTTCTTTACATTTCTTTCAGAAGGAAGAAATGTCCTTCTGCTTTGTTTATTCCACTACTATGCGTTTGGCGTTTTTATACATTTTATATATGTAGGACAAGACATTTGTTGAGGTTTAAAGGAATAATTCGGCCAAAAATTCAAATGTACTCATCCTCAGACCATCCAAGATGCGTTTGTTTCAGAACAGATTCTGCGAAATTTAGCATTACAAGTGAATGGGTGCCGTGTTTGTAATAAATCCTTCAAGACGTTTTAGCTTCAAACTGCTGCATCCAGCTAAAATGCGAGTCCTCTATCCGTCATATTGCTTTCTCCAGTGAAAAAGTATATCTCATCAAGTCAAGTTGAGCTTTATTGTCATTATGCTACATGTGTGGACATATAGTGGAACGAAATGTTGTGTCTTCGCAGGACCACTGTGCTACATACTAATTAAACAAATATAAACATAGAACAATAGAAGTATAAGAAAAACAATTATACACAGTTAACCATCTGACTATACTTATACTATAAATAGTTGACTATGCATACACATAATCTGAGTGAGACTGTACAAGAACTTTACATAAATACTGTACATGAAATTGTGCAAAAGAGAGATTTTAGGGGAAGCAGCGCAGAGTGCAAGATGATTTGTAGTGCAATGCACAAGTAAACGTATATTATCTTACTGAGTCTTTGTAGCAGGGAGTGTTTTTAAAAGTGTCACATGTAGAGTGAATCAGGAGAGAAATATGCACAGATCAAGCATCTTTTACAAGTGGAAACATTCTAAAAGTGTTCTAAACAAAAATGTCTTTGGTGTGAGAGGGAGCATTATTATGGACTGTGTACTCTTATTTTGGCCTTAATGATGGATTTGTTTATTACAAACATGCAGTTTTTTGCTTCACAAGACGTTAACTGATGGACTGGAGTGGTGTGGATTACTTGTGGATTATTGTGTTGTTTTTATCAGCTGTTTGGACTCTCATTCTGACGGCACCCATTCACCGCAGAGGATCCATTGGTGGCGAGCAAGTGACGTAATGTTAAATTTCTCCCAATCTGTGAAGATGAAGAAACATCTACGTTTAATGGCCTACGTGTGTAAAATGTTCTGAAAATTGTGTGAACTATTCCTTTAATACTGCAACCACATAGCAACATGCTGAAAACACTCCAAATAAGGTCTAAATGGAGAAGCGAGCTTCTGCAACCACTCAGAACTGAGAGGGAGCATTATTATGGACTGTGTACTCTTATTTTGGCCTTAAAAATGATGGATTTGTTTATTACAAACATGCAGTTTTTTGCTTCACAAGACGTTAACTGATGGACTGGAGTGGTGTGGATTACTTGTGGATTATTGTGATGTTTTTATCAGCTGTTTGGACTCTCATTCTGACGGCACCCATTCACCGCAGAGGATCCATTGGTGGCGAGCAAGTGACGTAATGCTAAATTTCTCCCAATCTGTGAAGATGAAGAAACATCTACGTTTAATGGCCTACGTGTGTAAAATGTTCTGAAAATTTTGTGTGAACTATTCCTTTAATACTGCAACCACATAGCAACATGCTGAAAACACTCCAAATAAGGTCTAAATGGAGAAGCGAGCTTCTGCAACCACTCAGAACGCCATAGCACCGTGTCAGAGAGTTCTGCAGCCCACATTTTCTTCATAAAATGTAAAAGTTAATTGGAATATTCGTTAGGAAAAAAAGTATAAAATTGGCTAAAAGTTCGGATGGCAGGCAGCAGAAAGTGAAGTGACGGAGGTGTGAGCCGAGTCTGTGGCGGGTCATGGCCTGATGGATGTACTTGCTGGCGGTGTGAGGAGGGGAGCGCTGTGCACCGCTGTAATTAAAGATGATAGATCGCCCTGTCAGCTGCATCAGACCCTCGTCCCGCAGGTCCCCACAGAGACAAACTGTCCTCTTCTCTCGGCCCGAAGCTCCTTGTCACCGCTCTGTCTGTTCTTCTCATTTAACCTTAGAGCAAATCTCACAACTTCTGATGCGTGGCACATCACAGTCACACACACAACCTTTCTGTTTAAATTAACATCCTGAAACAAACACGTCTTTTCATCATTTCCAAACAGGTCAATAAAGATCCTCACCCCAGGAAGGAGAGAGGAAACGCCCATGACACCCAAACGAACACCGGCCCGATTTGGCTTATAGTGCTACAATTTCAGCCAGATAATATTGCAAATATGATTTTATTTGCCACAGTTGCTTCAGTCAGTGCAATGTTATTAAATTTTGAGCCATCACAGTGCTCGTCACATGCAGCTTCCAGGTTTGTCCAGAAGTAGGAGCAATTGTATAAGGAGAACATTTCTAGTCACCATCTCGTCCCCTCAGACAAAGTGTTATTTGTGACTCTTTTGGACTGTCTGGATTGAGACAAAAAAAATGATGCTAGTACTGCATTCAATCATTTTTTTAGCCAAATTCAAAAACAAACACATTTGTCCTTATATGTGAACGCACTTGAACTAAAGAAAAAAAAATCGGCTTTATTTGACATTATAAATATACTTAGCCCAACGACAGGCTTTTTTTTTTTAATGCTTGAATGTGTGTGTAAACCAGAACAGCAGAATTTATTCATGTCCTGCTGTAATATTCACTTTACCATTGAATTATAATTCACGTTCTCTCATATTTCGGTTTGTGAAGCGCAGCTGTTGTATCATTCTTTCAGAGAACACAGAGCATCCATGAATATTAACTTCCTGTACTTTGATAGGTTAATCCCCTGTGGATGAAGCTTGTCTTTGTTATTCTGACAAAAAACATTGCTAGAATATTTCATCATTCTGCTGGAATCAACACTGACCAGGCGGCGGTCAAACCCTGTGTCGTCTTTGATGCAATTGGGCTGCAAGGCATTGAACAGATGTGCTGTGTACCGACAGAGATGACAGGCGTTCACACAATCCATGATCAACCACTTGCCACCGACGCTCATTTCACTTTCTTTCTGATTTTCAGGGCTCTGTTTGTGTTTTTGGAAACTTTGAAATAAGAGGTCTGCTGAACTTTATTATTCCTAATTACTGATGTGTGCAGTATGTCTGTATATTGTGCTTCTTTCTTTTGTTGTATGATTTAGAAGTCAAAACATGTTTAGACATGACAAATTGTTTTCAGAAAGGCTGGAAAATGGGAATAACTATATTTTTGAAAGTGTGTATTGTTCATTCTGTGTCTCCTTTGTATTTCAATTTTACTGTTTTATATTAGATATTAAAGAAATGAATATAGAAATGCTTTAATTGTTGGTAGTGATTGGATCACTGCATTTAGTGTGTTAAAAAACATTTAATACATTAGTATAATTAGGGGCTGTATTCACAAAATTAATTTTTGCTATCCATTGTGCGGTTTTTCCATTGTAAACATGTACTAAATGGACATCTTTGACCATTGCCCTTGAGTCTTTGCAGTGTCTCATTTTGTTCCCCAAAAAGTGTTCAAGGCACTTCAAGTAAAAAAAAAATTAATAAAAAAAGTGTCCTTCCTTAGGGCTTCAATTTGTCTCATGATCCCACATTCCTGGAAATACCATGGAGTTTAAAAAGTGTGATCTCCAGGTCTGTAAAAATCTTCGAAATTAATAAAATATTATAAGGTGATGGAAATTTCTAGAGTCAAATTTTTCTAGTTGTGTTCAATTATGAAATATTTCTTCAGTTAGCCATGACTCTTTGTGATTGCAGTCTCGGTAACGTTTACAATACTATAATAGTTAACATAACGGCAAACAAATTTGATACTACGTTAAAATTAAAAGTTGTATCTGTTAATAGTAATTGACAGTAAACAGTTGTTTATTAACTAATGCTAATAACTGTTCAAAAAAACTAACAAATGTGTTGCTCGTTGTTAGTTTCTCTGCAGTGAATGGGTGCCATCATAATGAGAGTCCAGACAGCTGATAAAAACACAATAATCCACACCACTCCAGTCCATAAACTAACATCACAAGATGTAAGAAACAAATTAATCAAGGTGTTTTTAAAATGTCAATTCTGGCCAAAACACGTGGCCATATTCCATAATAGTGCTTCCTGCAGTGAAAAATCCATCCCTCGTCCTCTCAAATCCACCAACATATTTGTTTAAAACTCTTTTGTACTATTTTTACTAATAAACAGTGCTTGATCTGTGCATAATTCTCTCTTGATTCAGATGAGATTACTTTTTCTCTTGAAAAAGCAATATTATTGATAGCGAACTCATATTTTAGCCAGAAGCAACAGTTTGACGTTAAAAGTGTCTCAAAGGATTGTTTATTACAAACACTCTACTTTTCACTTCACGAGACATTACCTGAGGGACTGGAGTGGTGTGGATTATTGTGGTTTTTATCAGCTGTTTGGATTCTCATTCTGACGGCACCCATTCACTGCAGAGGATCCAATGGTGACCAAGTGATGTAATGCTACATTTCTCCAAATCTGTTCTGACCATGAAACAAAACTCATCTCCGTGGCCTTTGGGTGAGTGCATTTTAATTTTGGGTAAATTATTCTAGTGTTGCCACAGTCTATATGATGATTTAGTCATAAAAAACTGGTAGTCATGGAACACAAAATCTTTCTAATTTATTGTTCACAAAGTATGAGAAAAGTCACATATCATACTGAAAATGTAAGCGTTACTAATTTCAGTGGTAGAAATAGGAAAGGGAATAAAAAAGGTATTTGCAATGAAAGTATGACAACCAGTGACTCCCAACCCAGTATGGCACATTTTGGATGGCTCCCTGATTTAAAACACATGATCCATATCATCAGCTTCACAGTAACTCTAAGACAGGGGTGTCAATCCTTCAGCTGGAGGGCCACATTTCTGCAGACTTGAGCTTCAACCCTAATTAAACACACAAGAGATTTCAGCTGAAGGTCGTCAGGATTACTTCAATCACAGGCAGGAGTGTTGGAGTTAAACTCTGCAGATGTGGCCCTACTGGAGCAGCTTTTGACACTCCTGCTGAAGGGCCTTAACCAGGTGTCACATAATCCAAAAATGAGCAACGCTGGGAAACTTCAGGACCAACACAGAACTACTGAGTTATGACTACACATAGCTTTACTATTAAACTGACCAATGTCAAGTCAGATGTATTTGTATAGCTCTTTACAATACATATTGTTACAAAGCAACTGTACAGAAAATTATGCTAATGTTTAAAATATCTTCACGTTTTATATTCACAATTATGAGATTAGAGCTTTGTATGTGGATAAAGTTACTTATCCAACTTTATATAAAGAGCTTGGCGATAATATAGTTACATTTTGCAAAATAAAATATTAGGCAGTTTGTACTATATATCGCTTTACATGGGTATAAAAAGACTGGAACCTAAAAACTGATATATCAGTAAAATATATTTTTTATAAATTTATAAATAAATATTTATTCCTGGATCTCAGGAGCAATATTAAAGTTGATATTTTATGACGATAAAACAATCAGGCAGCCGAGATTTGCTATATAGTATATATTGCTTTACGTGAGTATTCGCAGGTAGTATATGTACTCTATATCCAATTTTTTATATTTGGGCAATAATATAGTTGACCTTTTTTGACGATAACAATCAAGTATTTGAGATTTGCTTATAGTCTACTGCTTGACGCGTCTGTACCATGTGATTCAGGTGTCCTGACATTCTGGATATGCCCATAGTAGGCTAATTGTATTTGATATTAATTATTAGTTCACATGTTAAATTTTCACTAATGAAATCACATATATTCTCTTTAAAAGAATGCAAATTCTTGACCACTCTGAAAACTGTTATAGGCCCTGATGAACACCTCCAGAGTTCAATTTAGGGCGCAAGTTCAGTGATAAACAATAACCATCCAAATATAATTATAAGCTTTGTTCATTGTCCAGATTCTTACCTGCAGATGCTGCAATCGAGTAAGAACAGCTCATAACTCTCCCAGTGTAGTCAAGCTGCCTTCACATTTACTTTGGCCAGTGAAACCTCATAAACATGGTTTCATTAGATTTGCTGCTATCCTTTGATCAAAAATTCATTTCAGGTGTCATAACGAGTTATTTTACCATTAATTGGTGTTTTTTTCTTTCCAATTACAGCTGATATTCCAGAGGTCAGTAAAAAAACCTAGTGAGCTCAAAGAGAAGCCGAAAGATCAACTCTGTATCACTATTAGTGTGAGCTCACCAGACAGACATCCCAGAATTCAATTATTCACCACAGCCAGGGGACATTTAATCAGACGTCCATCAGGCAGAGGTGAGGTAATACACTCTGATTATAATTATGATTGATGACCCTGCGTGATAAAATGTCCTTCGCTGAGTGTTTGTTTTCTTCGTTTTGCAAGGCATTTTCATGAACATCACAAGGGGGGTGTAATAGGTTACATATTACATGATGTTAACTGATTATCTGCGGTCTGATGATAAAGTTTGTTTTATGGCAAGACACTAATGGCAAAACCATTTTCAGACCCTGGTCAATTTTGAGGTTTTGAGCTATTTGGCTTCTATAACTTGACTTCTTTCAAACTAGTGCAAAGAAAACATCTTAAATACACATTTAAGAGTTTAGTACACTTTATATATTTGCGTCTGTACATTTTAATTACAATGCATATCGTTACAGGCAGTTTTCTCAAAACTAGTCTTTTTCTCCTGCATTGTGCTTTAAATCGATGGAAGCTTGTTTCCGCCATAAGATCTTTTTTGTTTGTTTGTTTGTTTTTTAATTACAACTTTTTATCTCACAATTCAGACTTCTTTCTTGCAATTCTGAGAAAAAAATATAAACTTAGAATTGTAAGATAAATTTGCAGTTGCAAGAAAAAAGTAAAAATAATATTCTTAACTTAAAGGGGTCATATTTTAAGTTTTCCTTTCTCTTTGGAGTGTTACAAGCTCTTGGTGCATAAAGAAGATCTGTAAAGTTGCAAAGACTAAAGTCTCAAATCCAAAGAGATATTCTTTATAAAAGTTAGGAGTCAGCCACACCTACCTAAAACGGCTCGTTCGAACACACCCCCACATGTCTACGTCACGATGTGGGAAGATTTGCATAACGCCGCCCAAATGTTCACGCAAAGAAAGAAGGCGTAACTTTTATTCTCACTGTAGTATTGTTGCTGCCGCCATGTCGTGAAGACGCTGTGTGTTTCGTTGTGAAAGCGAAACTACTTTGTTTGGCCTTCCAAAAGAGGACGATATCGCTTCGTCATGCCTAGAGCCATGATGTATTCCCGCCGAGGGAGTATTCTTCGCGCTGTCGATCGCCGGATCGGCTTTCACCGTGGACGAAGCGGAGTCCAGCCCGGGGTCGTCACATGTGATTGCCGCAGGCATCACAACATGGTAAGGGACGTAACATTTCCGTCACACGCTTGAGGTATTCGGCCAGCGGGGACTAGATGGGTAGCTGGACAATACAGTCTGTGCTAAATAATGTGT
>NW_015628720.1:1177315-1179309 GCF_001515625.1 Sinocyclocheilus rhinocerous | reverse complement strand
GGCGGGGCATAGAGGAGAAACAATAATGTACAGTATGTGGAAAATAATGTGTTTTTTGAACCTTAAACCGCATAAACACATTTCATTACACCAAATACACCAAATAATGTTCTTTTTAGCAACATCAGATTCTATGGCAGAAACAAAAAATCCTCAGAATTCAGGGGGAAAAAAGGTCAGAATTGCGAGATATAAACTCTGGAAAGAAAGTTTATTTATTGCAGTTTGACCATTTTATTTTCTCAGAACTGTGAGTTTATATCTCGCGATTTTTACTTTATTCCTCGCAATTCTGACTTAATTGCGAGATATAAACTCAGAACTGCAAGATGTAAAAGAATTCTGAAAAAAAAAGTCAGAACTGCAAAATATAAACTAAATTGTGAGATATAAATTTGCAATTACCAGAAAAACGTCAGAATTGTGAGATAAAAAGTATTTTTTATTTTTACATTTTTTTTTCCCATGGCAGAAACAAAATATTTCAGAATTCAGAGAAAAAAGTCAGAATTGCGAGATGTAAACTCAGAATTGAGATGTAAATTTGGAATTGCGAGAAAGTAAGTCCTGGATTCTGAGTTTATATCTCATATCAGAGTTTACATCTATTTCTGATTTATGGAGCGATAAAAAGAGGTCATCAATATGAACCAAGAATTTTGAACCTGGCTTTATCCATCGTTCACATTTCTGTTCTCAGAATGTATGCAAATGTGTGCATATATAATTAGATATAGCCTCAGTTGCATATTTAAACAACATTTCAGAAAGCTTGTAATACAAAACAGTTGTCTTAATGTACTGTGACTAATCAGCTGGGGAAATTATGGTCATATCTATTAGTTAAATGTTTTACCCTATTCAGCTGTAGTGTCTTGTCTTAAAATAAAGAGTTTTTAGTGCTTTTAGCAATATGAAATAATAGACAGACCACTATACACTATATTTCCCCTGAACTCTTCCCTCTCATAATGGTCTTGGGGAAAGCCCCCCTCAACCCACTTTAATGAGGCAAATCTCTGATATTGGCTGACATTTTAAAATCCTCTTCCTGAATGACAGTGCCAGCAGTCATCTTTACAAGAGATTTCTGCTGAAGGTCTTTGTGATGATGGAGGGAATTATAATGGCCTTGGTGTCAGTGTGAATAGGAGCCGGTGGCTTAAGAGTAAAACCTCACCTCCCAAGATGCTTTGGGTCTTGAAGCCCGTTCATTTTACAGGCGGGTTTGGACCAGATGCCCTCCGCTCCGCTCTGAGATTTAGGGTGACTAAAGAGGGAGGGATCATGTCATGTATTTGTCATTGTCAACAAACAGAAAAGCAATAAAGAGTGAGTCTCCATTTAAACTTTCAACGGGAACTGATTGCGTCTACTGTCATTATAAAGCCTAATGTCTGAAACCATTCAGTTGTGCTCTGATAACTCACACAAGAGACTCAGTTTATTGAAAATAGCAATAGGATCCAGAAGGGTCAGTCCTACATTTACTACATCTTTCCTGTCATGTGTTTAAAGGGATAGTTCACCCCCCAAAAAAATAAAAATAAATAAATTGATGTTTATCTGCTTACCCCCAGGGCATCCAAGATGTAGGTGACTTTGTTTCTTCAGTAGAACACAAACGAAGATTTTTAAGTCAAACCATTGCAGTCTGTCAGTCATATAATGGAAGTGAATGGGAATCATGGCTTTGAGTGGACCATTGACACTCCTAATTGAGATTGTAGATAGAGTGTCAATGTTCCATTTGAGAGATAGGTGGCGGTAATGCACGTATAAGTCTGCGATCTGCCGTAAAGCAAGAAAAAGAAGACGACGCGTAATGCGCCGACTGTTGAACGCGCTCAGGACAGTTAGGACATCGCGGTGAATCAGAGGTAAAAAACTATATAAATACTGTTCAGTTTCTTGCACAGACCGATCGTTTCGTGTCTTTACACGTCAGTGTATCGTCACGAGCCGCAGGGTTTAATTTGGTTTTGTTTGTGTAT
>NW_015628720.1:1164798-1175343 GCF_001515625.1 Sinocyclocheilus rhinocerous | reverse complement strand
GCACAAACCGATCGTTTCGTGTCTTAGGACATCAGTGTGTCGTCACGAGCCGCAGGGTTTAATTTGTGTATGTTTTTTTTTTACTCTCAAAGCCGTGATTCCCATTCACTTCCATTATATGACTGACAGACTGCAACGGTTTGACTTAAAAATCTCCGTTTGTGTTCTACTGAAGAAACAAAGTCACCTACATCTTGGATGCCCTGGGGGTAAGCAGATAAACATCAAATTTTCATTTTTGGGTGAACTGTCCCTTTAACACTATAAGGCCTTTGTCATATTTGATGCATGAATTAATAAAGGCATCTAAATGATCAACTTAATCAAATATTGAAAAACCTATTGTAACCAATCTTCCACATGCCTTCTGTCATCTAATTGATAGTTTATAAATGTTTAAAAAAGTAAAAGGCCTTTTAGTATCATTCTAAAAACATTCACACTTCAGCTCACGTGTCCTTTTGCTGTGAAATCTTTACAAAATTTCACCCAACTTTTTGCCATATGAATAACATACCTAAATGACATATATGTGCTCTTTTTAGGCCTCTGAATAAAAATTATTTTTTTCCCCTCTTTGAGTATGAGCTCAATATTTTTCTACACTATATGTAGTATTTTAAAATATATTTTGTTGAAATGTTCAATAAACTGTCCCATTTAAAATACCCATACAAAACATATGTTTTATACAATAAATGTGAATGTGTTTTTTTTTAGACACAATATTGCCACTTTGTCTATTTTGTCTACTCCACCAGCGAAAACAGTTTCAAAGAAAGTTGTGTCTCGTTCTTGAATGAATCAATGTTATTGAACAAGTCGAATAGGAGTGAACGATTCAATGACTCACTCAGAGCTCACTTGTTGCAGCAATGTAAAATCCTCACTACTGACATGCTGTCCAAAATGACATACTGAGTAGGTACATATTTTGAAGAATTACTTGCCTTACGATCGTTAAAAAGTGTTGAATCAGAGCTTTGCTTAGTAAAGTGTCCATTGATGTGAACTTAAGAATCTCGGTGGAAAGAGGTCATGCAGGTACTTTTCACCAACTTTTAGTATTTTACAAATACTGTGAATTTGGACTACTTTCATTTAGGCTACCGTTTTCACTCACTATAAAACAGGGAAATATACACATTTTGATGCATCCACAATCTGTCTGAACAAACACACTGGGGGAAAATGGTGTAGGATTTACCTTGAAACTATTTTAACTCCGAAAGTAAATTTGCTGGTAAAGTTCACAAGTATTGCAAAGATATGGTAACACGCTAAATTAAAGTTAAAATAGAAAGAATGAAATCATATTTTCTTGTAAAATGTACTCCAGTAGTCTTTTTTTATACAGTTTACCTACAAGCGGAATGATAAAAAACATACATTGCTGTTGGCAAATCATAGTGTTTAAATCAGGATATTATTAATAAAGTAACTTCATCCCTTATTTAAAAAAAATTGTTGCTTGTTACCTAATTTTAATAATCACAGATGATTTGTCTATAATGTGGCATGAATAAAGTTGCTTTATTGCCTTTCTTGGAACACAACCCACCCATAGATGAGCTTGAAAATGAGATGTGCGAAGCTCAACAGCACTACACAAATGAATATGACCCACTTATTATTTACGCTATTGTTCACTGCTGTTCACAGTCCTTCCTCATTATTTACAACATAATCACAACCTTGTTTTGCATGTGATTATGGTTGCGTAGCTTCAGGGCACCATTGTGTTTGAGAAGTCTGTTTCACTAGAATTGGCCTTAAACAGTGCTCTGGGAAAATCGGAGTTTTAATAATTATTGGCGTCCTTTTTTTTTTCAACAGGCACCTTAAGTGTTGGGTATTGACTGTTGTCTATTGATTTCACAGCTTGTCACTTGGGGTTCAACTCTCATTGACTCAGAACACTTCAAACAAGCCCTCAATCATCGATACGCTCTCTACATGCACATGTGAGCACAACTATCAGGGCAACTCAAGCAGGAGGATTTTATTCTAAATAGCATCCTGATCTGAAATAGAAAAATTAAAGCATGCACTTGACACATAAGGAAAATAGATAGCTTGCTGCTGTCTTCCAGTCATCCACTGAAATGGGTTCATTTAATCCTGACTAGTTAAAAAAAGCTGCGAAATACAAACATGTATCACATTTATTGACTGATTTGTGTTTTTAGGAACTGCATGATGACATAGTGAATAAGGCATTAAATTATTAAATAATTTAAAAGTGTTATTAATGTAGCTGGCTGAATGATACGACATCACTGAAATCTTTTCATTGCCTTCAACGTATTATTACATGATTGATTAATGTGCAAATACAAGCATTACCTTTAACTTTTTTAAACCACAAACAATGACAGAAGCAGCACTGAAACTTTACTTGCCATTAGAATTCACACACTCATTCATCTCTGTGAAGTAGAAATGTAACTAAGCACAAAATTCACAGTAGAATGTTCATTAAAAATTAAGTATCGCACGTCAACAAATTTGATTTGAAAGACAAAAATAAATCAGCAGCTGATGTCAGTATATAAATGAACATGAGGGGCATCAGATACTTAGCGCAGAGCTATTCCGAAATAAATCATGTTTCATCAACATATGAGATGTAATAATTTTTACAATGAGTACCCAGATGAAAAGTCCAGTTTAGACATGAATTCTCATGCTGGTTCAGGTTTGTTTATGCACTTTAGTGTTTCTTTATTTATCCCTTGTATTATGTTAATATTCTGGAAGTAATCGTTATGTTCTGGGTCAACTGATCTTAAATGAATTCATTACAATTAACCAAAAATCACACAACAAAAAAAAAAAAAATAAAAAAAAAAAATCAGGTACAAACAGTAAATCTTTAACATTAATATTTTTTTTACACATTACAAAAAAAGTAAACAGGAGATCATATGATTTTTAAAACTGTTTTTAACAACTATTTTAAAAACATCTGTTTTTCACAAAATGTGAACATTTTAAACAGTATTTTATTTTTTCCCCAAAATTTTAAAGTTTGATTTTGTGTGCATGTGCTTTTCTGATGTTCAAACAGTAGGAAATGGCATTAACAACAAAAAGATTAAAAAAAATCATATGCATGAATTATTTTGGGTCTGTGCACCTGCCTTTAACCATGAAATTTTTCCCTAAATTTTAGTTTGATTTTGTGTGCATGTGCTTTTCTGAAGCTCAAACAGTAGGAAATAGCATTAACAACAAAAAGATAAAAAAAATCATATGCATGAATTATTTTGGGTCTGTGCATCTGCCTTTAACCATGAAATTTGTGGGTCAAACGTCAGAATCGTAATATAAATTTTGCATGCACATTCTACAACACTTTTACTACAAGTACAAACATCCAAAGTAAACCAGTATTTTTTACAACTTCAACAAACTAACCAGGAACATAATGATTCTCCTTTTTGTAAACATTTATCACACTATATTCTACTATTCCTTTCCTTTGTGCAAACATAGAGATGTTTTGCTTTTGGATGATCATTCAGAAGTTTAGTCCTTTTTCGAGACTAATGACTGGTTTCAGGAATGGAACAAACAAAACTCCATTCACTAGCCTCTCAGCATACCTCGTATCTGAAGTACATGCACCATAACAAGACCCTTTTACCATAATGCTGGGAATTTGCCAAATAGGAGACAGATAGACAGACAATTGAGTGAGTTTGACGGACAGAAGTCGGCAAATTGATTCGATTGGCTATTTTGGACATTTATATGTCATAAGGTCATTATCAGTCATCATTTGATAATCGTATTTTTCTAGAACTCATCGAGTCAGTGATGAAGAAAGGATCCAAGAGTGAGTTTGTTTGCAGAAAACAATTCTATAGCCATCCACGTCGATCAGGCACTGACTGGCACAGACTTGCGCTGCTGGTGGTCAGGAAGTGCTTTCTTCTTCCTCTGCCTCATTCTTCACTGTAAGAATAAACAACATGCAATTTTATTTACAGCCACCTCATAAACAAGGTCATTACTGCTTCAATGGGCTCCTCCAATTAACTAAACAACCATTATTTCCAGACATGTCCATCATAATTACACTCTCGCGCATGACATTGGCAGATAAATACTCTATTCTAACTGCATCTCTCTCTTTCTCTTTCTTGACCGGCTTTGGCTTCTTCCTACCACTGCTTTTGATTTCTGAGAGCACTGAAGGTCTGACCACTGTTGCGTGGAAGATGAAAGGTCAAAGGCTACCGACGAATATACATATAATATAATGAGCACTCTCATTCTTGAACAGTTCATCAAGGTTTTTAGTCGAGCCTTATGCTCTCTGTGGAAAACAAATCCAGCTTATTAGCCAAATATGTATCTCTTTTTACGCACCGTGTCTCTGTGGCTGCATGCAAATTTCACCCTTTATTTAAGGAGAAAATCACCGTTCCTCGTATTCCCCGAACTCTTCACTGTCTGCCTCAGACAGCTTAGAATATACAATGGGCTCATCGTTGACTTCAGCGGCATGGCTAATGCGAGACCTTTTGCGCTGCTTAATTCCGGAAGGATAAACAGGCTTGCGCATGCAAAATTATTCAAACACAGATAATTAACCGGGGAAACAATCAGCTGCATGAATAATAATCCGCAGTGGTAGACATTATAACATTTGAGCATGAGAATAAGATGGATGTGGGTACCTTGGGCATGAGCTTATCAAATAAAGCTCTGTAAATGTATCCTGAATGAAATGAGTCAATCATTTTAATGTGCGAGAGAAGCCCTGAGGAGAACAAATAAGCAATCACTACATCATGCAGGGCGAGCAAATGAACCTGCTGCACAATTAGACAGGGTCACATTCGGCAAAGGCTGAGAGCACTCCATGTGCTAATGAGCTCTGTGCGTGTCAGGGAAAGAGGGGATGGAGGGAGAGAGAGAAATGGAGAGAGAGACAGTCGGCGCCTGAATAAAGAGCCTACAACCACAGCACTTATGGTGGAATAGATAGCGCTTCATTTCACACCACAGCTTTTGGTGCCATTTGACGTCAGAGTTCAGTTCATTTTCTTATAAACAGCAACCGAGTTCTCTTCAAAAGATGGTCTGGGGTGCAATTTATTTGAACTTAGGTGTGGTTCACAGTGGGTAGGAACTAGCGCTGTCAAACGATTAATCGCGATTAATCGCATCCAAAAATAAACGTTTTGGTTTACATAATATATGTGTGTGTACTGTGTATATTTATTATGTGTATATAAATACACACACACATACAGCATATATTTTGAAAATATTTACATGTATTTACATATTCATATAATTTATATTATATATAAATATATATATAATATATGAACATAACATATCTTTCTGAAATGCATACATGCATGTGTGTGTATTTATACTGTATATACATAATACATTTACACAGTAGACACACATATATTATGTAAACGAAAACTTTTATTTTGGATGCGATTAATCGCGATTAATCATTTGACAGCACTAGTAGGAACATAATCCGTACGCAAGTAACGGAAGTGAACTACTAATGCAAGTGCTGTTTCATGTGTTTAAAGATTTGGTGCTGAATTCAAAGTGCAGAGCTGCAAGTACCTTCACACAAACGCTTGTCAATGTGGGCCTGTTGTTGTTGTGTATCCAGTAGTTCAGTTTGTGGATCTGTGTGAACAGGAATCATTTTAGACAATGCTGTCATCTGTATGTGAAACTTTTAAAAAACGCAAAAGAAAAACTTTTTTGTTTTTAGTACAATTGTTGTCATGCAAACGTACCGTCAAATTTAGCTTTTTTTCATTTCTAGCATGCAAAGTACCATTTTTATTTTTGCATGTCAATGAGTATATGAGGCAACTGATCCCCAGTAAACGCTGTCAGTTATGACCAAACTATTACACAGCCTGACATAAAAAAAAAATTATGTCGCACAGTCTACATAGGCTTTTAACCAAGGTCACATTGTACAATGTGACAAGCAACAATCATAAGAGACAAAAAACACATCATAAGTGTGAAAACAGCCTAAAAGTCAGACTGATATTAAGATAAAGAGTGCGAGATGACGTACAGAAGATGCACATGACGCCGGATGAGCTGTGGGCAAGAGGCTGACAGACAGCCGGTAATAAGGGCAGTTAGCAGCAGACAAACACTCAGGTACGCCAGCCTCACCACGAGCCAACCGAACAGGCCCCATGGCGCAGGCTTTCAAAGCAAAGTCAAAGTTATTAAGTATTCAATCATATAAAAGGGAGAGGAAGGCGTGAAAGGTTGCGGACCAAAGCACTTTTGCTCCAGTGCATTAAGAGGCTATGCAGCCGCTCCAAGTCTGCGTGAAAAGAAATAGATTGCCTCCCCAGAAGATGGCAGCTTCCCTGTAACCCCCTCCTTTTTTTTTCTCTTTAATAACTGCAATCTGCTGTGAAAATCTAATCCCAAGTACCATTTACGCTGCACCCAGATAACTTCTGCTTGGAAAAGCGTACAATATGAATATTTCATTCCCTGATATCCAAATAAATATGGCAGGCTTTCTATCAATCAGGGGACGTCGCAAGAAGTCAACTGGAAAGTGGAAATTGCTAATGAATAGCAAGGTTTGGGGGGAAAGCATGTCTTGTAAAAGCATCTCTGTTTTATTTCTCTTCTAAAATCTATACATTAGTTAAAAAAAAAGAAAAAAAAAAGCTTAAGAGCGCGACCATTAAATGCGACCATATATGCCCTCCTCCACAGTGGTATAAACACGACCATCGCTTTCTGATGGAACGACTGAGGCTATTATAAGTTATTTATCACAACAAATCAAACGGTCATACTGTTCTGTATTTACTAACAGCTGAATCTACTCATCCAAAGGATCAAGCTCCTTCTTCTTGGAAGAGTCCATCCATATACATGCTGCCTCGAATCGAGCTGTATGTCAGGTCTCAGCAGATTTGTCTAGTAATGACACTTAATGAAAGCTGGGAATCCATGCATGCAGAAGAAGCCCTGCCGGTCATAAATAAACCACAAGCCTACAAGCCATTTCCTCTCCTATCTATTTATTTGTATTTACTCTGTCCTGAAGGTACTTGGGGTGTCCTAGAAGAACATTAGCTGAGCTTTACTTTGGTATCAGTACTCAGCAAATGGGCAGTGTGGATGTTGTTTGTCCTTTCTACTGGTTTCACATCTACCAACAAAAATTTACACGCGCACTTAAAGAAATAGTTCATTATTTATTATTTAATAGTTCATCAATTATTATTATTATTATTATTAATCATCTTTATTTGCTTACCCTCACGTTTTTACAGACCTGTACAACTTTTTTTCAGTAAAACACCAGTGTTAATTTCGAAAATTATTCGTCAACGACATTTTTTTCACCGACGACAACGAGAGGATAACGAACTAAAACTCTTTTTGAATGACAAAAACTATGACGTAAATCTATTGACATTTTCGTCAACGAATAAAAATGAGACGATGAAAGAATGAAGAATATGGTAAACAAGTTGCTATAAAGAATGCAGAATTAGCTTATATAACCATTGGTATTTCATTAAAAAGAAGACCATGTTCTTGTTCTTTATGAGAAGTGGTTTTATTTAATTTTAACATAAAGGCAGGTTGTGTGTCACCGCAGCTAAACCAGTGTCTATCATGATAAAACCTTAATATCAAACCTATATAATGAGTTTGGAAACTTTAGAGAAATGTTTAATTAATGCACTGTAATTAAACCCATTTGATTTTAGCCGACTAAATATACTGCAGATTTAGTCGACTAAAATCTTATGATATTTAGTCGACTAAAACTAAAAGCAATTCAGATGATTAAAATATGACTAAAACTAAATGCCATTTTAGTCAAAAGACTATGACTAAAAGTAAATCAAAATTTGCTGTCAAAATTAACACTGTGAAACACAAAACATGTTTTTTTTATTTTTTAAAGAAAATTCAGGCCCCTTCTTTCAATATAGTCAAAGGGAATGAATATGTCAAACAAACACCATAATAAAACCAGTAAAAGTGGTTCATGAGTCAATGATGTATGAGAGTGTTCACAATGAAAAAAAGAAAGAAACTCTTAACAATCTGGTTTCAAACACATATGCCAAGCTCTTAGAAATCAGAGATGTATAAAGTTAAGCAACGCATTTTTGTTAATTGTAATAATGCTGAAATAAAAGAAAATATTAATATATTGGATAAACATGACCTGATATAAAATAAGTTGAAGTACTAAGAATATTTTCAAAAAGCTAAATAGAAATATAAAAACCAACTACTAAAAATGAAGAAAGCACAAAACAAAATGACTCAAACTAAAATTAAAATGAAAACAAAATATTCTCTGTATTAATGTCATGTGGTGTGTGGCATATATATTTGCATGTTAGTTGGGCCACATGTTTTTGAATAGGTGACGAACGATTTTCAAATATTAATATTAGCAGTAAAGCAGCTTTGTTAAAACATACTGTATGATAATACATTCCAAGTCTTCAGTAGCCATTATAACTTTGAGGAACAGTCCGAAATTTAAGCCATTTATTTGACCATCATCATGTCCATGTCCACCAAAGATGTCCAATGAACTACAAAAGTTGTATGTACTTGGTGCCATTTCAAACTATTGATCCAACATGCAGCTGGGTTCTCAAGTCTCTCATGACCAAATGTCACAGACATCAAACCTGACAAAGAACATTTAACGGCACCATATTTGGTGAGAGCTACAGCAAAGACATACAGCAATAAATCATACAAATTCACTGTTCCAAGACAGAAATAAACTCATAGAGGTTTGGTAAACTAAATGATGACAGAATTTTTAAATTTTGGGTGAACCGTTTCTTCAAAAATGCACTATTAGTCAAGACTTTCTGTGGTAACAATACCAGACGCTTCACTGGCTCTTTGACTTTTCTTTGAATAAAACTTCTGAAGTACTAACTCTGTAAAGTCAGGCCTGAGCAGATCTCTGACTCTGCTGCTCCTTCATCAATAATGGAATAAGGTGGCATGTGGAGCAGGTCCTGGACCTTGAGAACAAACAGGGAGGAGAATGGGTTCACCCCTGCAGGACGGGCTCATCAACAACGCCCCAATGATTGGGTTCAGACCGGCAGCTCCAGCCCTCGGCCGCTACTATGCCAAAAGTTCTCCAATCATCTCTAGACTTCTCCTTTCCAATTTCACAAGTGTGAATCAGATCAGACCACATTACAGAGGATAAGCCTGTACCTACAGAGCGGGATCATTCCGCGGCGAGAGGACATGCGCTCCAGAATGAGATGGCTAATGGTGACACGGTTATAGGACACCTTTTCTCTGCATCTGATAGAAATACCAACCTAATCACAACAAAGCCGGTCTCGCTGATGTTATGCATGAGTACGGGATAACAGAGAATAGAGGAAGAGAGAAAGAATAATAAGACAGGGAGAGGTGTAATAGGAAATGGCCAGCACTGGGTCATTCAGGAATTATAAGAGGAGAAGAAGAAAAATCAAACTGGACAGGTGATTTGAGGCAAAACCTGCATATAAGACCGGTTTATACTGAAGATTAGAGGTATGGCCTGTTTGCCACAGAGGTGAATGTTAATATTCACTCAATGACGATTGTAACTTGTGAGTTGAGTTGAGTTGATTGTTACAAATAAGAAAAGAATCTTATCAAAATATATTACCAAGAATACACAAATAAAGAGAAATACATATTCTACAGGGTAGAATTGATAATTCTCTCAATCGTCAAGGATTTGGAACAGTAGTTTGTTATAAGTATAACTATTATGCATGCAGATCACTGGAGGGCTACATGGATTATTTGTACTTTCATATTCGTCAGACAAAACACACAGCAGGACCATGTCAAATTAAAATGCAAAAAATTTGACTAAAATGGTGACCAATTACAGGATCAAAGGCAATCTAATATCTAATATATATATATATAAAATTTAAAGCCAACATTAAATCAAAATGGATTTTCTTAACGCATGTTACTGGACTTATTGCGAGCAAATTGAGCTGAGAATTTATTTTATATATATTTGGGGATATATTTTTGAATGCTTTTAAAGTCTCTTGTACTCTTCAAGGCTGCATTCATTTGATCAAAAAACTGAAATAGTAAAAATAGTAATATTGTGAAAAATTATTACAATTTAAAATAAAATTTTTAAAAAATATATATTTTAAAACGTCATTTATTTCTGTGATGTCAGAGCTGAATTTTCAGCCTCATCACTCCAGTCTTCAGTGTCACATGATTTTCCTTCAGAAATCATTCTAATATATTAATATAATTGGCTGCTCAATAAACATTTCTGATTATCATCACTGTTGAAAACAGTGCTGCTAAATATTTTTGTGGAAAACATGATACGTTTTTTTTTTTTAGTATTCTTTGATGATGTAACGTAGTTTGTAGTCACGGGAAGAAGGAGGCGGGAACCGGCGGACATTCAAAGAAACTTTAATGATAAAATAAACACAAAATAGCGCGACAGCCCCTCGCGGACGACTGTCG
>NW_015628720.1:1154746-1161508 GCF_001515625.1 Sinocyclocheilus rhinocerous | reverse complement strand
CCTTCCGGAGCTCCTCCGTGAGACTCGAGACCGGTGAGTGGGTGCAGGTGTCCCTCATTAGCAATCACTCCACCGGCCTCGCTCCGTTCCCACGGCTCTCGGCCCCGCCCCCACTCGTCACAGATGAATTAAAAGAACAGCATTTATTTGGAAACCTTTTGGAACATTAACAACTGTCGCTTTTGATCATTGTT
Organism: Sinocyclocheilus rhinocerous; assembly: GCF_001515625.1. Taxonomy (NCBI): domain Eukaryota; kingdom Metazoa; phylum Chordata; class Actinopteri; order Cypriniformes; family Cyprinidae; genus Sinocyclocheilus; species Sinocyclocheilus rhinocerous. The sequence continues at coordinate 1,161,314 of NW_015628720.1, read as the reverse complement.
TAATGTGCCCCTAATTTCTTAAAAAACATAAATAAATAATTGAATAAAAATTTAAACTAAATAAATCAATTGTACTGCCTCCAAACTTTTGAATGGTAGTGTATTATTGATTGGTTGATTGTTTACTTTTTTAAATCTTTAATCAGAATGTTGTAACTTGCTCTTCCCGTGATGTGACTAACTCAGTGTCTATGCAAGTCTGCAGTTAAGCCAGTCGCATTCAGATCTGCCTCCATTTCTGTATGCAATGACCAGCTTTCATAGTCCAGTCAGTAACTGATTAAGTGCCGCCCAACATTTTTTTCTCACTCAATAGCCGTTTCACTTTGAAATATGTCACAATACGGTAGTAAAACTTCGGTTTCATGTTGACTTCAATTTAAAGGGGTCATATGATGCTGCTAAAAAGAACATTATTTGGTGTATTTGGTGTAATGAAAGGTGTTTATGCGGTTTAAGGTTAAAAAAACATTACTTTCCACATACTGTACACTATTGTTTCTCCTCTATGCCCCGCCTGTAGGCGTGGCTGACTCCTAACTTTTATAACGAATATCTCTTTGGATTTGAGACTTTAGTCTTTGCAACTTTACAGATCTTCTTTATGCACCAACAGCTTGTAACACTCCAAAGAGAAAGGAAAAATTGAAATCGCATCATATGACCCCTTTAAAAATTGATACTGATAAAACCATCTGGAGTGTGTTAGAGGCTTTGCACTGGAGTGTGTGTTACCTTCAGTCGCTCTGCTTCCATTCTCTCTCTATCCAGCTCTGCTTTCAGCCTCCTGATTTCCCCCTGTAAACCCTTCACATTCTCCTGAAGGTGACTGCATAAAGACAGGACAAACATTACAGCCTAATCCCATTTCACATAAGTGTACCCTCTCACCGTATCTTTGCATGCACATTCCCTGCTACTTGGACCTAAAATCCATGTTTGTACACACTCCAGCTGAGAGGAGCGGAAACAGCTTTGGACAGGGTGAGCGGGGCTTACTCTCTCTCAGCTGTCAGGTGGATGATCTTCCTACTCTGGTCTTTGATCTTGAGTGCCAGTTTCTCATTAGTGTGCCTGGAGTGGAGCAGGGGCAGAGATAATGGGCTGCAGTGAGGAAGCTGCGAGCTGCTGTCACAATGAACCATGATGCTGAATGATAATGATACAGCCATTATAACACTGCCTCTCTCTGGATGCAAAAGTTCTGATGCACCATTAGACTTTGTAAATCTATATAATGGTTCCAGCAGGAACTATGCAGTGCAACATGGGATACGATCTGCGACATATAATGCAGTAAAAACTCACATTTTATGTTACGTAAGGGAAAACACTCAGCCAGACGGTCATTATTGCAAAAAAAAATAAAATAAAAAATTTTCACTCATAAATTGCTTGTAAATCTCATAACAAATTACAAAAAATTTAATTAAAAACATTACAAAGGTACTCCTATAATATTTAATTTATACAAATTTATTCAATATTTCAAAAGAATTTTTTAAAGTGTATGAAGGTGTTTATTTGGCAATGATGACCGACTGTTAATTACATAGCTACTTATAAAATACAAACTATAAACACATAAATAGACATGAAGTACTGATTTGAGTTGAAATTTTTATTTTGTTATGATAGAAGAGATGGAGTGATACAAAACACATTAAACTAGCAAAGCTACACTATAAAAAATATTTTTTGAACGATTTTTGGAGTATGCTTTACAAAACAAACAAACAAACAAAAATACTAAATTCTTTCTACTTTCAATTTATTTCAACGTGTTACTTGCCATTTCTTTGTCTTTTTTTTTGTGTGAAATTTACTAGCAATTTCTAAGCAAAAATATTCAAAGTAAATACTATTTGTCAGTATATAGAAGAAGTTGCCTGGGACCAGTGTTATTTTAGTATTATTTATATACTATTATAGCGTTTATTAATATTTTGAATTCAGGTTTATTTGATATTTTATATGTTTAGTTTTCATTTTAATTATAGTGACGTTTTAATCATTTTATGCGATTTTGTGAATATTTCTACCAAGCTTTATTTTTATTTTCAGTTTTTGTAATTTTAGTACTTCAACATAAACATTTCTTTCCGTTAGTTGCCAAGGCAACATTACTAATTTTCATATATATATTTTTTTAATTTAAATAATTTTTTCATCTAATATTTAACATATTTAATATTTAACAATTATGCATATGTAATATTTAACCATTATAACATATTTTATTTAAGATTTATTTCAATTACCAAAAAAAAAAGATTTTTAATAGTTTTAGTTTTAAGAATAATGGTATTGCCTGTCATGATCAATTATACAATGTAGTTGTCATTATACAAAAACATTTTGTATTTTTCAAAAACATGTCTGCAGAATGCAGTAATCGACCAACCAGAATCAAGTATTCCAACAGCTGTGTTTTAAGCTTTTTACACTTACAAAAAAATACTGTGGCAATGTAATTTCATGGTACTGAATGTAATTTCATGCTACTGAATGATTACTTCTCAAAAAGATCATTTTGGTTGAATGCAGAAGACAAGATTCTTACTTTTGCTCCTTCACCCACTGGTTCACATTGGTCACGACTAGCTCGCTTTCCCTGTGAAGTCGAGAGCTGTCACTCCGTGCGTCTCCTAAACACTGCCGCAAAACATCGGCCTCACACACAGCTGCGCTGTACTTCTGATTGACAGCGTCCATCTGTGAGAGCAAAGCCTCAACCTGCACAGGAAGAGACAAATGAACACAGAAACACAGCAGAATAATAGAAATGAGGTTGGGATACTGTGGCTGACCTGAGCTACTTTAGCAGTGTAGTTGTCTCTGAGAGAGGCCATCTCCATCTTCAGCATGAGCACTTCCTCGTCTCTGGCCTGCAGGGCCGTCATCTGCTGCTGTGAGCGTGTCAGCTGGGTGTGCAGCTCCGCCAGTCGCCCCTCACACGCCCGGGCCTGAAGAGACAGAAATCAGTCCTAATTAAAGGCCAAGTGTGTAATTTTGATGTTAAAATCTCAAATAATGCCTAATGTGCAGATATACTATAACTACACAATAGCTTTTATGTTCACTTCCTAGTTAATTGACCTGATTTTGGGGCAAGACTGCCTGTAATAAGCTTTTTACCTTTGAATTGACTGGTTTGTCTGAAGAAACGATTAAGCATTGATAAATTAAATTGATAAAATGTGACAGTAAAAACATTTATAATGTATGTAATAAAAAAAAAAAAAATCAAAGCATCCTAAATATATGTATCATGTTTTACACAAAAAATATTAAGCAGCACAGCCATTTTCAATATGATAATAACATGTTTCTTGAGCAGCAAATCAGTAATTAGAATGATTTCTGAAGGATCATGTGACACTGAAGACTGGAGTAATGATGTTGAAAATTCAGCTTTGACACCACAGGTATTATTACAATTACATTTGAATAATAAACAGATATTTTCAATTTTTTTTGTATTTTCGAGTGTAAATATCCTACTTTCCCCAAACTTTTGTGTGTATCAGTGTTAAGTATTATTGATATACTATTATAGTTTTTGTTAATATTTCGAATGAGATTTTATTTTGATATTTTCCATTTTCATTTTAATTTTAGTAAACATTTTAGTAATTTTGTTGTGTTTTTGTCATTTTAATGAGTTTTCGTTTTTAAAAGTATGTCTATATAGTTATTTATCATGTTTTAGTTTTTAGTATATTTAGTTTTGGTATAGTTCTGGGATAGTTCACCCAAAAATGAACATTCAGAAAGGGTCAAAGCTCTCGGATTACATCAAAAATATCTTATTTTCTGTTCGAAGATGAGCAAAGTTTCTTATGAGTTTGGAATGACATGAGGGTGAGTAATTAATGACAGCATTCTCATTTTTGGGTGAACTACCCCTTTAAGCTAAATGAAATCTTAAAGTAAACTAAATGGAAATGAGAAATGTTACAAGCTGAGATAAAATTCTATATACAGTATATATATACATACATACATACATATATATATATATATATAATATGCTAATAATATTCCTCTGCAAAGGACGCAAAATACAAGTGCTGACTTAATCTTTACCTACATTAAAATCTCTATCCCTGAACAAATCACTATTACACTCTTATGATGTCGCAAATCTGCAGCAGCTCACACAATTTGGGCTCATATGAGATCTCAGGTTTTCAGCATAGGAGAATTCAGCTTAAATTAAAAGGCAGACTAGTTTCATGGCTAGTAACGCTGTGAGTGAGTAAGATGGTGGAGCGCAGTGACCTTTACCCAGAGCGCACACACTGCAGAGGAGAGCCAATAAAAGTGGTGAAGAAAAGGAGAAAGACAATTAAAATGCTGCGTGCGTGCGTGTGTGTGTGAGCGGGTTATGAGGTAGTCTCAGACACCTGTGCAGCTTTATATCCAACTCTAATCCCTCTGTGATCCCACACACACACTCAAATGAGATTCTCGACTCATCAGTTTCTTCAATTCACACCTGATTTATAGACGGGGGCTGGAGTATATTTGCACACACGCTCACTGTAATCATAGCACCTCGCACACACACACACACACACACACACACCATATGAATACACAACCTTATGCAACCATAATTATGTGCCAGGCAGACAAACACACACACACAGAAATGATAGCCGCCTTTATTCTCACGTCTGTCTCCCCCCGCTTCCCCACATGCCGCGTTCCACACGACTGGCGAGAATCATTACTGGCCTTCCTCTGATACGGCTGCAGCACCAACAGCAATTATTTTTAAAAGCCAGAGCTGAAAACAGACAACCGATGCACAACACACGCGCATAATCATTATTTCTGCAGTCCGACCGGGGTGTATGCGTGAGTGTGTGTATGTATACATTAGGCCCTGGACAGTGGAGACACTTTATTTTTTATTTTTCAGTTTTATTGTTATCCTGTAGAGTTTGCTGACCATAAAATGATGAGGATGGTTATCCAAAACCAATTAGAGTTACCCTACAAAACTGACAGCACTTAAAGAATGAGAGTGAATGGTTTAAAAAACTATACTGGCCCTACTGTCTGCGCAAGCACTGCAGTTTTGCACATATTTTAGGTACTTCAGGACAAAGTGTCACTGAGGGGTTTGCCAAAGGCAGAGAACTCCCTTCCTTATGGACATCACTATTGGTTCTGGAACATTTCTATCAACCAATCAGATTTTAGGTGTAGGTTTGGGTTTGTGGCTTCAATAGCATTAGTATTAGTCAACCATTTCTGTGTGATTTTAGGAGGTACTTTACCCAAAACTCAAGATTCTGTCATCATTTACTAACCCTCATGTCACTCCAAACCTATAAGACTTGGGTTAATCTTAATATATCTTATACACAAATTAAGCAATTTTTAATGAAATCTGAGAGATTCCTGTCCCTCCACTGAAAGTCCACGTAACCAGTAAAGCTCATAAAGACATTGTAAAAGTAATCCATATCAGAATCAGAATCAGAATCAGAATCAGAGCTTTATTACCAAGTATGTTTACACACACAAGGAATTTGACTTGACGACAGGAGCTTCCAGTGTAGAAGAAAGTACAAACATAGTGCAGACATACATGATAGTGCAGACATACATAGGAATAACACAGTAGGGAGACCGGGGTGTATGCGTGAGTGTGTGTATGTATACATTAGGCCCTGGACAGTGGAGACACTTTATTTTTTATTTTTCAGTTTTATTGTTATCCTGTAGAGTTTGCTGACCATAAAATGATGAGGATGGTTATCCAAAACCAATTAGAGTTACCCTACAACACTGACAGCACTTAAAGAATGAGAGTGAATGGTTTAAAAAACTATACTGGCCCTACTGTCTGCGCAAGCACTGCAGTTTTGCACATATTTTAGGTACTTCAGGACAAAGTGTCACTGAGGGGTTTGCCAAAGGCAGAGAACTCCCTTCCTTATGGACATCACTATTGGTTCTGGAACATTTCTATCAACCAATCAGATTTTAGGTGTAGGTTTGGGTTTGTGGCTTCAATAGCATTAGTATTAGTCAACCATTTCTGTGTGATTTTAGGAGGTACTTTACCCAAAACTCAAGATTCTGTCATCATTTACTAACCCTCATGTCACTCCAAACCTATAAGACTTGGGTTAATCTTAATATATCTTATACACAAATTAAGCAATTTTTAATGAAATCTGAGAGATTCCTGTCCCTCCATTGAAAGTCCACGTAACCAGTAAAGCTCATAAAGACATTGTAAAAGTAATCCATATGAATTGAGCTGTTTAATCCAAGACACAATCACTTTATAGGAGAAACAGATTTTATTTAGGCATTTATTTGCATTAAAACAGAAAAAGGTTTTGCTGAAAAAAACATGAAAAAACATGAAAAAATTTAAAATAAAATTAATTTCAGATGACCTAATTGTGAGTCTAAATGCATTTAAAGGGGTCATAGGATGCCCATTTCCACAAGTTGATATGATTCTTTAGGGTCTTAATGAAAAGTCTGTATCATACTTTGGTTAAAATTTCTCAATGGTAGTGTAAAAAACACCTTTTTT
>NW_015628720.1:1146507-1154736 GCF_001515625.1 Sinocyclocheilus rhinocerous | reverse complement strand
CATTCATCTTGAAACTTGCTAATTAGCACATTATTAGGAAAGGTGATTTGCAAAGATTCATTACAAAACATTATACTCACTTCTTCTGTAGATGAGGCTGGATCATGAATGATTCGCGTAAACATAGACGCATATATGTAGATCAGGGGTGCATCGCCTTCAGAAACAATGTAATACACTGCCAGTTCTGCGGCTCAGATGTCAGGAGGAAATGACGACTGCTATGTTCATTATTACATCCAACAACAGAACATCTCAATCGCTTAGGAGTCATTCTTGTCTACATCTGCTCCAGAGGTGAAACAATGGCGGACTGATGACAGCTCACTCAGGGCGGGTCTAAGGTAAGACACCAGTCCAGTCTGTGCTGAAACGCTACTGTCAATCAAACTATCGTGGGAGGGGCCTGTCTGTGTGACGTCACACAGACAGGCATCTGAGATCAGCTCGATTTGAGAAAGGGGAAAACATTTAACCAGATAAAAAAAAAAAACACTGGGTGGATTTTTATCATTATAGGGTGGTTGTGTACACACACTGCCAACACGCATTTCAGTTCAAACAACTTGTAAAAGTGCATGTAGCATCCTATGACCACTTTAAGAAAAAAAAAACATGTACATTTCCTTTTTACTAATTGAATTAAAAAATAAAATATCCTTGAATATGTTTCCATTTTAATTCTGGAAATAATAATGCATTTTACTTTTAATGAAATGAAACTAAGTATGGGAAACACAAAATGCTAATTACATTCATTTGAATCATTTTGCACCGAATGTTGCACATATGGGTATGAAAATGCAAGTTGAAATAAAGAAGTATGTTGCTACTTTACATATTGCATTTATGAGGAATTTTGCATATTCAATTTCGTACTGAATTAAGACCATACATATACATCTACAAAGCTGCAATTAATCTAGTGGCTGATGTTCCTCTAGCTGATGTTACTGAATACATAAATAGTACAGCATGGGACAACCGACGCAAAGATCAAGGGTTCGATTACCCAGGGAATGCATGAACTAATAATAAAAAGTATATCTTGAATGAAATGTAAGTTGCTTTGGATAAAATCATCTTGCCAAATGAATAAATGTAAATGGTAACAAATATAGGCTGAACAATGAATCTCAATATGCATATGCATCAGTCTTACCTCCTCCTGAGAGCACCTGCTCTCAATGTGCGCTCTCTGTAGATCTGCGCTCATCTGTTTGACTCTCTCCTCCTGAGTCTCCCTCTCCTCTGTCAGCTGGATCAGGCACTGCTGCAGACGGGCCTGCTCACTCCTCTGGGCCGTCACCTCTCGACTGTACTCAGCCAGCTAGAACACACAGCTAACTGGTGATATCTGTCTCCAGTGTGTTGGCATGGTTCACATTGTGTCTGTGTGTTAGTGGAAGTGAGCGTACCAGCTCCATATACTCTTTATGAGAGGCCTGTGCTGTGCTGAGCTCCAGTCTCAGCTCTCTCCCTCTCTGATCGGCCTTGGCTGCCTCTCGTACCCCCTGCCTCCACCTCTCCCGCTCCTGCTCCAGATCCAGCTTCAGCCTGGACACTGTAGCCTGCAGAGCGCTCATCTGAGAAAAGAGCAGCAAGAAATGCAACATTTATCTTACACTGCTTTTCAAAGTTTGGGGTCAGTAAGATTTTTTTTTTTTGGAAAAAATTATTACAATAGAAAACAATTATTTTGAATAGTAACATTACTTTACATTATTTCTATTAACAGTATTTTTGTTTAAATAAATGCAGCCGTAGTGAGCATAAGAGACTTTTAAAAACATGAAAAAAAAAAATCTTACCGGCCCTCAACTTTTAATGTAGTGCACACCACCATAAAATATCACAAGACATAATTTTTAAAATATTCCTTTAAGACCATACTGGTTAACCAGTTCAAGTTATCTACTACAATATGGTTAACTAACTCAACCAAGTCCCCACCAGCTGATAAATTACTTAAACTTCTTTGTACTAGCTAATGACAAGCTTCGGATGGGTTATAGCACCTGTAGATTAGGCTGGATTATTAATATGTGGTGTTCCCATAATACCTCTTGGTAGTGCTTCTGCACTTGTTCATCTCTGATCTCCAGTTCTCTCCTGCACAGCTGCGTCTGGCTGTTCACTTCCTCTTCCTGTAGTCTGTGGATGGTGAGCTGCAGCTCAGAAACACACTCCTGATGTGTGTTTAGAAGCTTCTCCTGTTCACACATCTCCACCACACACACACACACACACACACACACACACACACACACACACAGATAGACAGATTAAATTAATCAAATTAGCAAAGGCATGACATTGTTTCTAAGAACACTGTACAGACAGTCAGATGTTCTTTCCTCCACAAAATGGATTATTCTCAAATCATGCTGGATATCATGAGCATCAGGTTTACACAAACATGTGGAGCTCATGCTCTTTCCACAAAACCACAGACACACATGAGAATGCATGCACGCATGCGTGGTTCCTCAGGCACACAGTAATCGATACAGATCAATACAGTGGATCATGACCTTACAAGGGGGCTTTGTGAAGCACTTTTGTTTAATAATGCTGCCGTTTAAAGCTCTGAATATGAGCGGGATGAGTGTGAAGTGGCTCTCACCTTAGTTTGCAGGGCTGAGATGGTCTCTCTGCTGATGTCCAGCTCTTCCTGGATCTGCTGTTTCTCCTGCTGGAGTCTCACGGCTTCCTGTCTGCTGCTGCTGGCCTCTGTCTTCACACGCTCCAGCATCCTCCTGAAGAGGACAACATGAGCCCTATTTTACCAAACTCCATCCTCCACCAGTCCGGACAACTTAATATGAGTTTCAAAGTATCAAATCACCACATCCTGCTGGAAATATGCTGGTCACCACTTTAGGTTGTTTTTTTTTTTTTCCATGGGGGCCACCAGGGATGATCTACGGGCATACCAAACCAGCAACTAACCAGCAAAAACCATACTGGAATTCATAATAGTTTAAAAAGGTTAGTTCACCCAAAGATTAAAATTCTGTCATCGTTTACTAACATTAAGTTGTTCCAAACACATACAGTAAGACTTTCATTCATCTTTTTGAAGTGTGGGTGGAATGGACTTTCAGTGGAGGGACAGATATATCAGGTGTCATTATATCTACATTTTTGTTTTAAAGATGAATGAAAGTCTTACGAGTTTGGAACGAAATGAGGGTGAGTAAATAATGACAGAATTTTCATTTTTGGGTGAACTATTCCATTGAGCTTAGTCCTTTGTAGCCAGTATAAAGTCTGGTACACTTTGCTGTTTTATTCTTGCCAAGAACTGCCAGTTTTCAGCGTAAGAGTCTGTCCTTTGTCATACTTTAAAGAAGTACACTTATTTTAATGTGTTGACTAACATACTAAAGCAAATGTAAAGTACTTGATTATTATTGATATATTTTAATTGCAGTGTGGTATTCAGTATTACATTTAAGGTTAATAGATTTTAAATGTAATAAACTGTAACTTCATCATTACAAATATGTACTTACAAATATATTTAAATACAAAGTTTTCAATAGAAATTACAGCCAGTTAGCCAGTACATTCAGCACTACACTTTAAACATATTTCAGATCTGTATCGATTATGTATCTGTATCACAACAGATCTGTTACGCTGCTGCTGCGGCAGAGCAAGTACCGAGACTTGCTACTGCCAATACATCCACAACATGCTGCTGTGAGCATGTAAGGAATATTGAAATAACCCCCATATAGTGTACACGAATCACCTCGTAGCAGATCTATACAGGTGGAGCTGGGGAAGGTGGAGGGTTTCTGAAGCAAGCTGCAACTGCTACAGCAAGCACTAGTCATATATTTGAATGTTGAGCAGCGAGCTCATTGGCTACCGATACAGGAGAGAACCAATCAGCTGTGCCATGTGATAATGATGTCATTAGGTCAGATTGAGTTAGACCTATCGGACTGTGCCATCTAGAGTTTCATGCCAGAACTCTGTATTTCAACCAAAAATAAAAATCTGCTGAAAATTTACTCACCTCAGCCCATCCAAGATGTAGATGAGTTTATTTCTCCATCAAAAGGATCCTCTGCAGTGAATGGGTGCCGTCAAAATGGAGGAAGCATTATTAATGATTATGGACTTGTATTTTGCCCAGAAGCGACAGTTCCAAGTTAAATTTGTTTGTTACAAACACGCAGCTTTTCACTTCACAAGACATTCACGCATTAGATGGTCAGTGAACAGACTCTGGACCATCTGAGGCCAAATCTGGTTTAAGCTGGTCTTTTTTTAGCACGGCATGGAGTGTGGGATTTTTATTTACAGAGCAAATTGTGTATCGGGCATGAGAATGGGACACTTCCAGAACATCTCTCTCCAACTCGACTATAGTCAGTCAGACAGACCAGAACGCATCTTAATTGAGGCATGATAACATGCAGGAACGGTAAGCATGAGAGAGAGGTTAGATTTAATTAGAGAAGGCAAGCGTGAATATTTAATGAGCGTGGCCGAAACTAATTACGAGAGCAGGGCGGCGATGAGCTCATGCACCGTTTCAGCATGGATCAACAAATCACACCCAACTACAACAAATCAGACCCACCACAGCGTCTCAAATCACTCGCAAAAAAACTGGAAAGGCAAGAGAAAAGCTTAACGCAGCAGAAGTGAGAGTTATTGACCAACCCAAACCTTCTCGGCCTTCAGATGCAACCCAAACAAGTCAAGGACAAAAGAGGGTGTCTGGGCACCGAAGCGGGCGGTTGACTAGGTGACATGTCACTTTTTCAGGAGGTGAAGAGCGTGGGGAGATCCTGCGAAAGCCCCACGCGTCTCTCTTACCTCTTTCTCTGCTATTGGCGAAGCGGCCACGGTAACAGCTAATCGATCGCTCGCGAAATCCCCCAGCACACCCTCGCCGGGAATGATCAATATCCCTAGCAATTAGAATCCTCTATCTGCATGGCTGCAGGGACCTCGGGGTAGATCTGTGGCCCACAAACACCCAATTTAGTCCTCAACTTACCACTTAATTACTAAATCCTCTGTAATGCGTATTGGCAGAGGGGAAGTTGTGCTGAGCACCAGCGGATGGCTGACTGAACAAGAGACCTTTGGCAAGGTGATAGTTAAGATGCACTCTCTCGTCCTCTTCCAGCCAGTTAAACATCTGTTTCACACATGGATCCAGACCCACGGTGATTCCTCCATTGAGCAGAACACTTTCTCATAGGAGGAGAGAGCGAGAGGTAAAAGCAGCATGCCAAGGGTCATGAAGGCAAAAACACACTCTGAGCTGTCCTGAGAATTACAGCTTCGCTTAATAAAACTCGGCGCAGTGGACTGTGCACATGCTCAGGACACGTTATGTAAGAGCTGTTGGCTCATTGGGAACCTGGTTTGAGTCCCAATCCCATTCTCTCTCTCCCTAGCTGATGCTGCATGCAAGTCCTCCTGGGAAGCTCATAATTATGGGTTCATAGTATAATTATGTAATTATGACTGTGTGTAGTTTGGAACATAATGGTGCCCATTTACACACAGTCACTTCATGGTTTTTTTTATTAATCAGATACCTATCTGGTTTGATAAAACTGTTTCATTTACACTTGGCCACATGCAGTAAATGTGTCTCCGCAAAATGAAAAAAAAAAAAAGTGCTGTCAAATGATTAATCGCGATTAATCGCATCCAAAATTAAAGTTTTTGTTTACATAATATGTGTGTGTATATATAAATACACACATATACAGTATATATTTAGAAAATATTTACATGTATACATTTATATTCATATTATTTATAAATATATTTAATATATAAACATAACATATTTCTCTTAAATATATATGTGCATGTGTGTGTATTTATATATACATAATAAATATACAAAGCACACACACATATATTACGTAAACAAAAACTTTTATTTTGGATGCGATTAATCGCAATTAATCGTTTGACAGCACTGATATAAATCTGATCTGATGCAAATTCAACAGTGTTCACGTCACCAAAAGCAAAAGATATGTGCTGCATTTTAGATCATTTCAAAATCAAAGGCTGCAACAGTTGAAAGAACATCATCAGCACTGGTGAGATAATTTAGCATTCACCACTTTTAATAAAGACGACTGTGTGTTTAACTTTAAGATGTGATGCTGACTGTTAAGTTTCATTTGCATGTGCTTTCTAAAGAAAGAAGCTCATATCTGGTGCTGCGGTTGTGCTATCTGGTTACCAGAAGCTGGTATAACACTCTTTCACACCTTAATTTTTGTTGCCATTTTGGAATGAGTAAAATTTTGATATATTACTTTTTTAAGTTTTGGGAAGAGTAGAATTCACATATGTGGCTTCAACAACCAAAGCATTCATACAGTTGCATCTGGGATGGTTTGTGCCATCGCATTGCAAACTGGGCATTTTTTTTTTTTTTTGAAGGGCAATGCAACTGAATGCATTTTGAAGGGCATTTACACCTTTACGCGATCAAATAGCTTTTTATTCAAAGAAATTGCATGAAGTGAGACTAACTAGATCATGTTATTGGTTATTGTCAGTGCTTCATGGGAGAAGAGGGTCGCTAAAGAGTTCTTAGGCACAATTTGCTTGTCATCATTCTCTGATTGGCAGAAATGTCGGGTAACACTCTAGTATAGGGACCAATTCTAACTATTAACTAGTTGCTTATTTGCACGCCTATTATTAACATATTGTCTGTTTATTAATACTTATAAAGCACATATTCTGGATGACCGCATTCTACATCCCTAATTCTACCCAATACCTTAACAACAACCTTACTATTAACAAGCAGCAAATTAGGAGTTTATTGAGGCAAAAGTCGTAGTAAATGGTTTGTTAATGGCAAGAATTGGACATTAAAATGAAGAGACCGAAATTTCTTTGCAAAACAATGAGTAATATAGTTTCTCACCAGTAATCCTACTGTTAAACCTGACTATTCAAAAAATAATTTGAAATAATACGCACCGATGATTAACAACACAGTAGCTCACAGTAGGTCTGTCTGTAAAGGTTTCTAAGTTAGTGTTAAAAATCAGTTCCTCTATGGAGAAAATGAATAGAATATTTTTACTTTCGGAACCCGACCGGTGCACTCTATTATCATTCTGCTGTCATCATGGGAAATGTAGTTTTAAATTATTACCTTCATTTTAAATTACTAAATTATTTTCTGTAGTAATCGACAGCTGCCATCCATAGAGCTTAAGCTGTATTTAACCTGAAATATGCCTACAATAGACCTGCCCCAAACTCAGAAAGTCAGGGCTCAAGGAAAATCCAGTTTCCCACTGGTAATACTGGCATTGTGGTGGCGTTCATGTGCGCTCATCTGGTAAATATGATCATTCAGACATGACCTGAAGGCAGTATAAAGCTGAGAAATTTGGATTAATCGGCTCATAGCTTCACTAGCAACCTTAATATGAGTGTGATATGAGAGTGTCATCCTGAGGAACTGAGTTTGGAAAGCTGTCTGCTGTACTATGCTGTCCAACTAATCACTCAAACTGCATTCAAGCACACTGGAAAACAGTCAATGCTGAGAAAGTAAGCAACATGCACGCTGCCATTTTTGCTCACAGGTGTTTAATTCTGGACACTTAAGCATTTTTGAGCCAATAATTTGAGTTGCAATTTCCATGTGACTAATCACTTTGATTTCACAGGGAAATTGTGTTGAGCTGTGACGTCAATTATAATAAAATACTGCTATGATTGTATTTTGCTGCAAACAGTTTCATCAGAACACATGGTTACTTTTGAATGGCCATCCATTTTTCCCAAATAATTGTGTAGTTGTGGAATCTACCAGCAGGGGCTAACTGGACCATGCTGACTCCCTGGTTTTGGGTTTACCGTGAGTCCTGGAGCTCCAGTTGGGTGCTTTCCAGACTCTCTGTTATTCTCTTGAGCTCTGCCTGGAGTCTCCTCTGGGCTTTCTCTGCCCGCACCACCTCCATCACACGCTCTGAGAGCTGCTCCTGAGCCAGACGCTGACCTCTCTCCAACAGCTGCACTTTCTCCTGCTGCCGCATCAGCTCCTGGGCTGAAACATACACACATATAAAACATAATATCTGTGATTTCACTTCAAAAGTGTCAGAGTTTTGGATATGATTAACAATATATGCACTACCGATTAAATGTTTGGGGTATTTGTGTGTATATGTATATGTATATATATATATATATATATATATA